>NC_058414.1:90460534-90732434 GCF_002201575.2 Neomonachus schauinslandi
CCCTCTCTAGGTATGGCCCTCTCTAGGTATGGCCCTCTCTAGGTATGCCACTTCCCCAGCACATTGATGTGTTCACCAACCCAGAAGCTCCCAGAACATTGTTATTCAAAAGTTTTTTTGTCAAGGCTTCATTATGTAGGCATGGTTAATTAAATCATTGGCTATTGGTGATTAATTTCTGTCTCCAGATCTTCTCCCCTCCACAGAGGTTGAAAGTTCTAACCCTCTAATCACAAGGTTGGTTTTTGTTTTTGTTTTCTTTTTTTTTTAAAAGATTTTATTTGTTTATTTGACAGAGACATAGCAAGAGAGGAAACACAAGCAGGGGGAGTGGGAGAGGGAGAAGCAGGGGGAGTGGGAGAGGGAGAAGCAGGCTTCCCGCCGAGCAGGGAGCCCGATGCGGGGCTCGATCCCAGGACCCTGGGATCATGACCTGAGCCGAAGGCAGCTGCTTAATGACTGAGCCACCCAGGCGCCCCATGTTTTTGTTTTTGTTTTCTTTGGCAACCAGCCCCATCCTAGGGTTAGAAGTAACCACGTTAACATAACAAAGACATTGCTATCACTCAAGAAATCCAAAGACTTTAGGAGTACAATGGCAGGAACAGTGGACGAAGACCAAACATAGATATATATTTTATTATAACACAACCTCAAATTATGGGACATTCCACAAAGTAAATGGCCTATGCTTTTAAAAATTGTCAGAGTCATGGAAAAAAAAATCAATAAAACAAAGCAAAACAAAACTGTTCTGTATTGAGAGACTCAGGAGTCATGATAACCAAATGCAGTGCAGAATCCTGGATTGGATCCTTTTTTCTGGACCAGGAAAACACATTGCTAGGATAACTGGTAATATTTGAATAAGGTCTTTAATTAGTTAATAGTACTGTCTCAGTGTTAGTTTCCTGTTTTTGATCATTAATGTTGGTTATGTAAGATGTTAACATTAGGGAAAGGTGTGAAGTGTATGCAGAAAATTTTTATACCATTTATAATGTTTAAATACCATTTATTTAAAAATAAAACTAAGTTCGGGCACCTGGGTGGCTCAGATGGTTAAGCGTCTGCCTTCGGCTCAGGTCATGATCCCAGGGTCCTGGGATCGAGTCCCACATCAGGCCCCCGGCTCAGCGGGAGCCTGCTTCTCCCTCTGACCCTCTCCCCTCTCATGCTGTTTCTCTCTCGCGCTCGCTCTCTAAAAAATAAATAAAATCTTAAAAAAAAAAATAGTTTACAATTAAAAAAAATAAATAAATAAAAATAAAACTAAGTTCAAAATAATATACTTGTTACTCTAAATTTTAATAGGAGTTATTTTTATAATGATGAATTTCCATAATAAACACTTCCTATAAAATATACAGTGACTAATCATTTAGTGACCTAAAATTTATGTCTATGAAGTACTATCTTGTGAATTTTTCATGGCAAGTGAATATTAGTTATTACAAAATGATTTATTTCATAATGAAAGAACTTAAACGTTGTTGAAAAAACAAAATTCAACTGAATAAATTTAAAGATCTTATTGGCTTTATTCAGTGATTCATGAATTGGGCAGGATTCCATTCAGCAGATAGAAAGAAGCTCCCAGAAACTGTATGAAATGGAAGGCTTATAGGCAGGAGAAGGGAGGACAAGAAAGTTACCAGCAAAGAATGGATTATTTCAGGCAAGGTCACCTTCCTTTAGGGGACAGGAGGGATCTATCAAATGGATTACCTCAATAGCGCTGATCCGGAAATTCCAGACTGACTGGTTAAGATTACATTCCTGGGAGAGGCTGAAACTGTAATTAGGTTAGGTAGTAAGTCTTGGTTAAGTGATGTGGGCCTTAGCACAAGTGACTCTTTTTGGGACCTGCTGTCTTTTCTTTTTTTCACAAGATCTAAATTAGAAATGCAACAATGCTTTTCTAATACAATAAGCAAATGGCTGATGATATGAACTACAATACAAAATGTCAACTTTAGCCAGTGCCCTAGCTAAATTTTATACTTTGAATTTTATGATACTTCCCAATCAACATATTAGTTGGCAAAGTATATTAAAACTGTACTGTAGAACAATCAATTCAAACAATTTTAGCCTTTAAAATTTGTTGCAGGCCTGCATGACAAACAGCAAACAATCAAAGATCAAAGAAATGTTCTTTGATAATCAATTATAAATCATTCTACCTGAATATTATATTTCTGCCATGGCAAATTTAAGCCATCACTTTCAAGCTACTGTTTTCCAGTTAGTGGGTCTAATGCAGCTTTTCAATTATCAGGTCCAAAGGCAAACTGGTCCTTTAAATTAATTTTCCAGTAGCCCTGGGCCCCTAGATTATCTGGAGAGTTCTTTGGTGAGGCAACTTGGGTTTGGTGACAGACTAGGCTGGGACATTGAGGTATGGTCTCTGAGGATGCGTAGCTGTGACATCAGAGCTTATTGGGAAGTGTTGGGCACTGAGGTTAAAAGTTAATGCCACTGGAAAATCTGCAGCCTGTCTACAGAGCAGCTTGGAGAGGTTTATGGCAGGGATTTCCCTGACAACTGCCAGAGGTCTTCTATCTCCTTGTGCAAAAACAACTCAGACAGGTCTGCTCTTCCTCACACTCACTAACTACACTCTGGACCCCTGGGTTACAGCTTTTCACCAGTGACACGCTTCTTTCCAGTGGGGCCAGTGTTCTTGGGCAGCTGGTGGATGTGGGAGCACCATCTGGGAAACCAGACCATTCAATAGGTTCTCTTTTAAGGGGCTGACTCTATTACTGGCAAAAATAGTGTGAAATATCCACACTCAGGTATTTCAGAGTGAGCATGAGAGAGGCATGAGGAGAATGTACCCTAACATCAGAGCTACAGTGGAAGAGGAAACACTGGGTTATATCCTAATCACCCCAAACTGGAAAAAACACAAATATCCATCCTGAATAGAATATAGACACTGAGGTATATTTATATACAAGGAAATACCATATATTAACAAAAATGAATGAATTATAGGCAGAGGCAAATTTAATTTAAGATTAAGACAGCATCACAAGATTATTCAGTAAATAGCACTGAGAAGACTCTTTTGGAGAGAGCGCATACACATGCATGAGCGGGTGGGGGCATGGTGGGGGGGAGAGGGAAAGGGAGAGAGAGAATTTCCAGCAGGCTCCACACCCAGCTCAGGAGCCCAACATGGACTCGATCCCATGACCCTGAGATCATGGCCTGAGCCAAAATCAAGAGTCAACACTTAACCAACTGAGCCACCCAGGTGTCCTGAGAAGACCCTTTTTAAAAAATTATAATCTATATGTCTAATAAAATTCCATGTTACACACTCTGAAGTACAAGATACTGAAATAGGACACAATTGTTACTTTAACTACTTTCATTTTGACCTCAGTCTGTACTTTTCTAACTAATTGAGTTCTTTCCAGCTCATCTCTTAACTCAGGCAAAAGACCTTGCAGGCAAAGCATTCCATGATGGGAAACGAAACTGCCCCCTCAAGCAATAAGGACTGCCCTGAGCCAGCAAGACCCTGCATGATTGACCCCAAGATAATGATCAACCTGACCTTTATTTCCCAGCTGCACATACCCACCAACCTTTGTTCCACATTCTCCTTATGTAAACCTGGAAGTATTTTCAGCATTTTGGAGACAACCTTTGGGACACTAGTCCACTGTCTTCTGGGTTGTGGCCTCAATGAAATAAATTCCTTTCTTGTTTCACCACCACTCATCTCTCTGCCTTTGGATTCTGTCAATGATGAGTGGCTGAACCTGGTCTGTTTGGACCCCCGAGATCAGGGTGCTCTTGTACCTTTGGGCCCTGGTTACAATACTGCTAATAGATTTTGTATATACATAAACTCCCTGGATGGATTGCAAACTCCTTGGGGACAGGCAATGAATATTATACTTATTTAATTTTCAAATAGGTGTTTCAGTCAATTATTTGAGTTAATTATTTGAGTCAGTGAATGAATGAAAAGGAATGAACAAAGGAATGAATGAATGAATGTTAAAAGTGGGGGGGGAGTTCTGTGTCATCCTCCTCACTTTTTTTTTTTTTTTAATCATCCTGGTCTATTCGGAGTCTTTTTAGTTTGTCTGGACAATGTCTGGTATGTACAGCAGGAACCAGAGTGAGATGAGAGACCCTACTGTTTTGCTGAGCTGTTGGCTGAAGTCTAGAGAGGGGCTGGGGCTTCTAGGGAAGTTTTACTAGATCTAAGCCCTATTTAGTGTAAACTATAAACATAATGGTGTTGATGAAAGTAGACTTCAATGACCTCCATTTTGACCTCAGTCTGTACTTTCTAATTAAGTTCTTTCCAGCGTATCTCTTAAGTTGGAAAAAGACCCTGTGTTGGGAACCGAAACTACCCGCCTCAAGCAGTAAGGACTGTCCTGAGCCAGCAAGACCATGTGTGACTGACCCCAGGACAATGATCCACCTGACCTATACTGACTGCCCACCTGCAGGTACCCACTGAACTTTGTCCCCCATTTTTCTTATGTAAACCTGGAAGTATTTTTGGCACTTTGGAGACAGTCTTTGAGATGTCAGTCCCCTGTCTTTCCGGTGTTGGCCTCATGAAATAAATCCCTTTGTTTCAACACCACTCATCTCTCTGCCTTTGGATTTTGTCAGTGGTGAGTGGCTGAACCTGGTCTGTTTGGGACCCCTGGAGCCAGGTGCTCCGGGACCCCTGCTGCCCTGGCTACATTGAAACACAGATTAAGTGATGAAGGGAGAAAACAAAGACACTCAGGAGTATAAGTAAAAGACTTTGTTTCTCTTTCTGGGCAGCCCATTTAAGGGACAAGTGGCAAATGGTCAATCACTTACTTTCCCTGAGGCTTTCTTTCTGCATCTGTCAAATGGGGTCAATAATACAATAATTATGAGAATCGCCAAGACAGCATGTGTGGAATGAATGGTTAATCAAATACCTGCAAAGGATTTCACTCGTATTGGCATTTTCAATCTCATGGCCACTTTAACGATTGGAAAAACAAAAGACCTCTTCTCAGAAAGTTAATACAAACAGACCATTTATAATTACTGGCCAGTAGAGCATGATTTACCACATTTTCTAGATTCTGGCCTGAGAGGTCAGAGGTGGTTTCTGGGGCATTTCTGCAACACTACCAACCCTCACAGATATGCCACCAGATTATGTGTCTCCCTTGTCAGAAAGAAAACCACAGGTCCAAAATGAAGTCACTTATGCTAGGCCATGTCACCAAACTGGAGCTTAACACCTAACATAATTACAGTTTCAACCTCCCTCAGAAATGTAGTTGTAACTGGTCAGTCAGGAATTTTCTGATCAGCACCAATAAAGTAATCTGTCACATGGGCTCTCTCTATCCCTCAAAGCAAGATGAGGTAATCCACCTAGTAAGACCCTTCTGTCATCATGGGAAGGTGACCTCACCCAAAATAATGCTTTTCTATGTTTGTTGATGGCTTCCTTGTTCTGCCTTTAAAACCTTTTTCCTTTCTGTAGCCCTTCGGAGCTCCCCTCTCCTTGCTAGATGGGATGTTGTAGTTGGATTCACAAATCATGAACGTAATTAGGGCCGCTACCAAACCAAGAGCTGAAATTAGCAGGCTGATGTGTCCTGAACGAGGTTGGTAGCCACTATAGGCCATAGGATCCACGTGTGGCAAGATTCAGAACTGGGCACATACCTCTGGTCTCTTCTAGTGGAAGCAGAAGCCAAGGTTGCATTGGTGATGTGTGACTCCTGTCAAAAACACAAAAAAGTTTCTTAAGTATCCTGGTACAGATTAGTGCAATTTTCTCAGGGAATGTATGTCCAGGCATGGACTTGGGTCACCACATGGGTCTCCATTTTTTTTTTTCTTTTATCTTTTTACTCTAATAGTTAAATGTGAAGACCTGAGCATGATTTTGGTGGGCTTTTAACACTGAATTACATAAGAAGGAAAAAGATTATTTTCTTCCTTTAAAGCCATGAAGACACAGGAGGAGGATTAAGATCCAGGGCAATGATGGGACAGAGGGCAGAGTGGTGAGGAGCAATGGGAAAATAGGCTAGAAACCTGGGTGCTCATTTGATTCCATAGCCCACCCACTGTGACCCGGGACACACCACCCCATCTCTCTGTGCCTGTTTTCTCAACACCAAGCTCCCTTCCAACTTAAACATCCTATGATTGAGAGCAAGGTAACTAATAGCAATTTTTATCTCCTTAAACCTTATTCTAAACATATGTTAACAATTTATTGTTCTCATTAAAATTTTAAAATGCTTACCATGGGTGCAGCTTGTGTATTCCTTGGGTGTGGTCCCGGTTCCTGTTTTGTGAAACAGTTGTGGGGACCAGCCACTCTTCACAGCCCAGGAAAAAGCCCAATGAAGGAGAAGAGCAGTGATCATATTAATTTGAAAGTGGCAGGATATTGAGAGGACATGGCCACTGGGGACCTGCAAGCTGGACCCAGAGAATTGGAGGTTCTTCATCGTCCCCTGTCCTTGGAATGTGCTTTCGACCATTGTTCCCACAGTGGGAGCCATTTTCAAGGGCTTAGGTCATCTTGAGAGAGCAAGGATTCTGAGGCCTGAATATATGACTGAGCCTCGTTAAGGCCTCTATATAAACTTTTGAGATCCTGTCGAGTGGCTATGAAGGTCTACTCCTCTTGCGGGGCCCAAGACAAGCCTCCTAAGTAAGTTCTCTTGGGGTGCTCTGCCTCTTCAGTCTCTCCTTGTCCTCTTGCATGCAGGGTCAGTTTGTGAACCAACACAGGACGAGATGGTTCTGTGGTACCAATCAAAATTAGGAGGCATATAGCTTGAAGTAAGCTAGTGTGATATTGTGATTTAGAGTAAGAAACATATATTTGATATTTGTCCCCATTTCTGCCAGAAAAAGCCTAAAACCCTTGGATTTTCTAGATGAGCTCTATAAAGTATCTTTGTTATGTTAATGAGGTGACCCTTGGAAAGCTCCTAGGTCACCAAGGGATGGGGGCTGGTTGCTGGGGGGGGGGGACCAACCTTGTGGTTAGAGGGTTGGAACTTTCAGCCCACTCACCTGACCTCTGGGGAGGGGAGAGGGGCTAGATATTGAGTTTAATTACCAGTGGACAGTAACTTAATCAACCATGCTTATGTAATGGAGCCTCCACAAAAACCCAAAACCATGGGGTTCGGAGAGCTTCTGGGTTGGTGAACACATGGAAATTGGGGGAGATTGGTGCACTCAGAGGGCATGGAAGCTCTGTGCCCTTTCTGCATACTGTGCCCTATGCATCTGTTTCATCTGGATGTTCCTGAGTTATATCCTTTTATAATAAACAGGTAATCTAGTAAGTAAACTGAGCTTACAGTTCCTGAGCTCCATGAGCCACTCTAGCACATTAACTGAACCCGAGGAGTGGGCCACTGGAACATCTGATCTATAGCCAATCTGTCAGAAGCACAAGCAACAGCCTGGACTTGCAATTGGCAACTGAAGTGAGGGGTGGCGTCTTGTAGGTGTCTTGTGGGATCCGAAGCCAATTCCAGGTACGTAGGGTCAGAATTGAGTTGAATTATAGGACATCCAGCAGGTGTCAGAGACTTGCTCTTTGGTTTAGAAACCTCCCCCCACCACCTCTCCTTAAAGCACACACACACACACACACAAACAAGAATTGAGTGCAGAATCATTAACTAGTTAACAGGTATTGAGAATGATACAGGTTGTCACTGAGACAGATTGATGGGAACAATACATATAAAGGACTCACTTGTCCCATTGAAAACACTGGATATTAGGAAGCTGTGTCTCACAACAGGCAGGAGATGTGGGCTACAAAGAAGGCCTTATAACTCCAGACTGTGCTCCCTCAGATGACACGCACTCATCTTCCTACGACATCCTTACTACTCCAGACTAATTTTCTTTAGTCATTCATCCTCCCACTCCCTGTTCCTTTAATATACAGAGAGAAACTGGTATAGGGACACGGACGTAGTGTCTCCTCTCCCATCCCCCCCCCACTTTTTTTTTAACTAAATGCCCAATGTTATGCTTTGAACAAATGGAGATGTGTAGGAAAACACTGGACACTAAAACCAAAATACCCTGCTTTGTCCATTAGTGGTGTCTCACTTAACTTTCTCCTTCATATTTCACTGAGCTATTTTGTAATCACTGATTAACAAAATAATGTTAGCAATAATCCTTGGGAACCTTGTTTGATGGAAAATTTAAATATATTTTTAAAAAGATTTATTTATTAGAGAGAGAGAGGAGTGGGGGGGCGGGGGAAAGGGGGAAAGGGGAAGGGAGAGAAGCAGACAGCCCACTAAGCGTGGAGCACAATATGGGCCTTCATCCCATGACCCTGAGATCATGACCTGACCTGAAACCGAGAGTCGGGCACTCAGCCAACTGAGCCACCTAGACACCCCTAAATATTTTTTATTGATTACTATAAGACTTTGGAAAAAATCTTAGGGACTATTTTGTATATGGGGAAACTGGTAGGTTGAGGCTGACAAAGCTGTAATGTGAGTTAGTAACAAATCAGACCTTCCCTGAAGTCTTTCCATCCTACTATTCTGCTTTTGCTCAGTTGGGGGGTGAGAGGGGAGAAAGGCATGTATATGACCTTCCTCATTGAACACAAAAAAATCTTATGAGGTGCATATTATTGTCCTGATGAAAGCAATAAGGAAACTAAGACTGAGAAGTTACATAATTTGTCCAAGGTCACACAGCTACTAATAGAAGTGGAATTTGAACCTCAATTGTTTTTGTTGTTGTTTGTTTTTTTAAGATTTATTTATTTGACACAGAGAGAGAGAGAGAGCGAGCACAAGTAGGCATCTTGCTGAGCAGGGAGCCCAAAGCAGGGCTCAATCCCAGGACCCTGGGATCATGACCTGAGCTGAAGGGAGACGCTTAACCTACTGAGCCACCCAGGTGCCCCTGAACCTCAAACTGTAACTTTTTTTAAAGATTTTATTTATTTATTTGACAGAGACAGAGACAGCGAGAGAGGGAACACAAGCAGGAGGAGTGGGGGAGGAAGAAGCAGCAGGCTTCCCGCTGAGCAGGGAGCCCGACACGGGGCTCGATGCCAGGACCCTGGGATCATGACCTGAGCCGAAGGCAGATGCTTAACGACTGAGCCACCCAGGCGCCCCTCAAACTGTAACTTGATGAATTCTACGAACAGCTTCTGTCCTTACCCACATGCAAGTTCAGACTACTGATGAAAGGCACTGAAGAAAAGAGAATATTTTCCTGAAGATTGGGGGAGATCCATTGAAGAAAAGTCACATCATATATCACAGTAGACAAAAACTTGAAAAAATTCCTTAGATATTTCTGTTATTTCCCACAAAGTTTCTTATCCTCAAAGGTACTGGGTTTCTTTCCTATGATGTTACAAGGGGAAAAAATTGTAACTGCTTAATTAATATATACTAAAGGCAAGGTTTATGTGGAAAGATTGCTTATTACCATGGCTGCATACATAGAAATGCTGCAAAAATTTTACTTAAAAAAAAAAAATAGGGAGAAGGGAAAAACATAGCCTAGCTTAAAGTAAAAACCCAAGGTGCCAAAGAGAGTGAAATTTAAGGCTAAGCAGCACAAAGACATGGAAGCCAAAATGGAGTTCTTAGAGCAAATAGAATCTTAAATGCTGGGCCTTGAGGGAGGGCACCTGCTCAGGAAGGAGAGGGCAACCCACACCCTGTGCACAGGGAGCTGGACCAGGGCCATGTGCATTAAGCTAAGAGATTGGGACGGCTGCACCAACTCTGAAATAAAGATTTGGAAACATTATCCAATAAAGTTGAGAGAAGAATAAAAGGAGAATATCTTTGTGACCGAGGTGGGGAGCAATTTCATAAACAATTAAAAAATACAAGCCATAGAGGAAACTGTTGTTGAATACAAATATATCAAGACCAAGGATTTCTATTCAATGAGGGACACCAGGAGTAAAATTATAAAGGAGAATATGTGCATATATTTTTGTTGTCTATAGCAAGAAAAGGGTTAAGCAGTAGGTCTACAGTTTTTTTCCTCTCCTTTTATTGGGAGAAAAGAGTGGGGGCAGAAATAAGGCAGATGTCTAGGCCTAATCTCCTTGTGAAAATGCTAATGAATATCCTAGTGAAAGAGTTAAAAGTATTTGCTAACAGGGAAGGCCTTATCTTTGGAATGCTTTTAACAGGATGAACCTGGTTTGTTGGATTTCTTATGATTAATAAACCAGGAATCTATGGATTTATGTGCAAAGCCCATGGGAAAATATCATGTAATGGATACACGCCTCTAAGTATAAATTGGAGATGTTTCATGACCTAGATGCCAAAATACTGATTTATCCCATTTCTAGTGAACTTAACTTGATCATATAGTCAAGATGGTGTCTATCAAGTTTCTCCACTATGAAGTTACTTTGTTCCCTTTGTAATTAATACATACTTACAGGGAGATAAACTTTGAGATTATGTAAATATCCTGTTTGTCATCAAACTTACCCATTCACTTTAGCCTCCCTTGATGATTCTTCCCTAATATAGTTGTTCTATGGTGGCTGCCAAATGACCATTTCTAACTGAATCATCTGTTCTACATTAATTAGTTGACATTTTAATGTGAAGATGACCTTTCCCCTCTCTAATTGTTTATTTCATTATTTATCTAAATCACCAGGGACTCATGGATTCTTTATTCCTTAAGTTATGATCTATTATTATTATTATTATTTTAAAGATTTTATTTATTTATTTGACAGAGAGACAGGGAGAGCAGGAACACAAGCATGGGGAGTGGGAGAGGGAGAAGCAGGCTCCCCGCTGAGCAGAGAGCCTGATGCGGGCTCGATCCCAGGACCCCGGGACCATGACCTGAGCCGAAGGCAGACGCCCAACAACTGAGCCACCCAGGCACCCAAGTTATGATCTATTATTATCATTATTTACTTTGCTATGCAACTTATTCCAGATTTGGCCAGTGGGTGTCCCTTGTTTTCTGTTTGCTTTTATAGTAGGTGAAATTACATAAAAGTTCAAAATAAAGAGAAAAATAATGATGTTTCTAGCAATATATTTTCAAAATGTATAAAGCAAAACCTAACTAGGAGCTCAAATCATATAAACCTATTGGGATTTTTTTTTTTTATATTTAACTCTCTGATTCTGATGGATGAAGCAGACCAAGAGGACCATTATTAAGGGTACAGAAGATGTGAATAACATAGCTAAGAAGATTCATCTGCTACATACAAAATACTACACCCAACAGAAAATGCACATTCTTTTTGAGGAACCATAAAACACTTTTTAAAACTTTTTATTTGGAAATATTTTAAATATGCAGAAAGTTAGATATGAAAAAATAGAAATAGTACAAAGAACATCTGTATAGCCTCTACTCAGATTCACCTATTGTTAACATTTTATCATTTGTTTTATCATTTTCTGTGTGTATGTGTGTATAAATTTTTTCCTGAATCTTTGGAGTATAAGTTACATACACTGTGGTCATTAACCCTTAAATACCTCAATGTATATTTCCTAAAAATATTCTCTCATAGTACCCCCATACAGTTACCAACTTCATAAATTCTTATATTGATACTTTACTGTCTATATTCAAATTTTGTCAGTTGACCTAATAATAGCCTTTATAGCACTTTTTTCCCTCCAGCACAGCATCCAGTTTAGAGGTAGGTATTGCATTTAGTTGTCATTATCTTTAGCATATAATGATATGTTTTTTTAAGATTTTATTTATTTATTTGAGAGAGAGTGAGCACAGAGGGAAAAGGAGAAGCAGAAGCAGACTCCCTGCTGAGCAGGGATCCCAATGCGGGGCTCAATCCCAGGACCCTGAGATCATGACCCAAGCCAGAAGGCAGATGCTTAACCAACTGAGCCACCCAGGCACCCCTATAATGAAATACTTTAAAAAATTGACCAAAAGTTTTAACCAATACATTTTAAACCTTAGATACAATGGACAATTTTCTAAAAAACAAAAAAAATTAAAAAATACAAGTTAACAAATTTGATTGAAAACAGAAGATGAATAAACTAATAAACATTAAGAAGTTAAAAAGTTGTCAAAAGTTCCCCTCCCTGTTCCAAAAAACAATTTTTCAAGATGAAAATGTATGTTTTATCAAGAAAAATACATAATCCCTATTTCATACAACATGTTTCAGAGAAAATAGAGGAAAAATCACCAAGTTCAATTTACATTGATGTCAAAAAGAATATGGACTATATAATTTCACTTATGAACACAGATGCAAAAATAACAAATCAAATTCTGTAGTATACCCAATCCTCATTATTTGTAGATTCCATATTTATGAATTCACCTACTTGTCAAAATGTATTTGTAACCCCAAAATCAATACTCAAAGTGCTTTCATGGTCATTCACAGAAATGTGCAGAGTTGCAAAAAATTTGAGTTGCATGACTCACGTGTTCCCAGCTAAGGTTAAATAAGGCAATATTCTGCCTTCTGTTTTAGTAATTTTGCAGTAAACAAGTAGACCACTTTTTGTGGTCTATTTAGTGTCACATTTTTCACATTTTTGTGCTTTTTGTTGGTGATTTGCTGCTTAAAATAGCCTAGCACTAAAGTACTATCTAGTGTTCTTGGCACAAAAGGTTGTGATGTGCCTTACAGAGAAAATACATGAGCTAGATAGGCATTATTTGGGCATGAGTTATAGTATTATTGGCCATGAGTTCAATGTTAATGAATTAAGAATATACATTAAATAAGGTGTCTTTAGACAAAACACACATACAATAAGATTATATATTGTTCTATTGACTTAAATATCTCCAGAGTCCTGGAGGAACCTAACTGTGTATTTCTTCTAGGAACAATGATTCAGTATATACTTATTCAGTGTTTATAGCAACTATATAGACTGTAACTGCAATGGGTAATGAGAATTAACTGTGTGTATAATATAAATATGGTGTGTGTAGGTACAAAACATATCATAATTAGGTAAAGTTTCATCGATATAATGATGGTCAACATGAAACTATCAATATAATTTACTGTGTTAAATTTAAAAACAAAAAAGTCAATATAATCTTTTCAACAGATTGAGATGAAAGCACTCAGTAAAACTCAATATTCATTCATGATAAAAACTCAGCAAAGTAGAAATAGAAGGCAATATCAATGGGTTGGTAAATTCATATGCAAGAATAAGAGTCTAAAATAATCCTGGAAACTAAAAGGTAGAATACCTAAATTTACTATAGAGTCATATAAATAAAGACAGTATGATATAGGAACCAATAAATATACAAAAGACCTCAGGAACAAGCCCAGTCACATATGAGGCCTTCAAATATTAAAGAGATGTCACTACAAATAACTAGAAAAATAATGGACAAGTCAAAAAATGGTCCTGAGTCAACTGGATTTCCAAATGGGAAACATTGAAAGATTTTCCTTTCATACCACGGGTAGGATAAAAACTCCAGAAGATTTATGGACTTAATTGTAAAAATAATTATTTAATAATTTCAGAAGAAAAAACTATGTTTATAGCTTTGGAGTAATAAAGGATTTCTTAACAACAAAATAAAGTTTTTAAAAACAGAGATCATAAAGAAAAAAATGTATAAATTTTGGTACATCAAGATTGAAACTTCCAAACAAAATCAGTGTCATAAGCGTTGTTACAAGACAAGCCACAAAGGATTAGTATTCAGAATATAAAAAGAACAATCAGTGAAAAGAGACAAAGAGACAGTGGACATTATTGGTTTTCTTTTCCTTAAAGACAAAGAATTGAGCAGACAGTTCACAAACGAAGAATAACCAAAAGACATATGGAAAGATCTTCAACCTTGTTAGTAACAAAGGAAGTACAAAATGAAACACATAGAAATATTTTATATCTATCAGAGTGATAAAATTTAAAAAGTCTTATAATATTAAGTGTTTACAAGGATGCAAGGAAGGGGAAACATAAATTGCTAGGACCTGTTTAAAAAATTCCTGTAGTAATAGCGATTACATTGAAATTAGCACACCCTATGACCGAGAAATTTCACTTTTTTAGTGTCTCTGGCATGTCTATACAAGGAGACTTAAATATGCTCTATTATTTGTAACAAGGAAAACAATTTTCAAACAACTCATTATCTGTCAGTTGGCAGATGGACAAATTGTGGCATATTTATAGAGTAGAATTCTATATGGATTACCATTTCAATGAAACAATCTATGTACTATGAGTAGTTCTCAAAAGATAATACTGAGGGATAGATGCAGGTTGCAGAAGCACATGCATGCTGTGATACCATTATGTAATTTTTAAATCAGAAAATACAATATATATCTACAGAAAGTGTAAAAAGATGGATTGACTCTACATCAGATTTATAATGAAGAGATGTAGGGGAAAATAAAGTAGAATTCAACTATCTCTGTAATAGCCCATTTCTTTTATTAAAATTTTTGGAGAAAAATGACAAAACATAAGCATTGGTTAATTCTTAGTAATGGATATAAATATATTGGTTATATGGTTCTCTGTACTTGTGTCAATTTTTTAAAAATAAAAGAATTTAAACTAAGTCATAAGTGTTTAACTGAAATTAGACCAAATAAACATGTACCACCATCAAACTCTGTTTACCTACTCCAACTAAATAAAGTCCTTAATGGTGTCCAGAAATATCCCTTACTCCTGTTCACTTTGGGTTATAAAAATCTCTTGCCTTGTGCAGCTCTTGGAGCTCCTTTCTATCTGCTAGATTGGATATGGCCCAATTCATGAAACACTGAATAAAAGCCTACTATATCAGTACATTGTCTGTGGGAAATTTTCTTTTAACACTTAATAACTTGATTTTTTTTAATGGCATATCCACACAATAAACCATAAAGCAGTACTCAAAAACAGTTAATGATGTTATTAGTAATATGAAAAATGCTAATGATTCATAATATTCAGGGAAATAAAGCAAAAATAAAAAATGAATATTTAGTAAATTCTAATTTAATAAAAACACAAGTGTAAAGACAAGAAATTGGAAAGAAATACAATTCAACCAAAGGTTATTTATCTCTGGATGATGTGATTCTCAGATTTTTTTTATTTGTGATTCCTGTTTTCCAGTTTTTTACAGAGAGGGTATCTTAGAATCAGAAAACATGTTATCTGTGTTAAAACAGTTTTTCATAAAAGCTTTCAAAATAAAGATTTTTTTAAGTTTGTCTTCTATTTTCTTTCATGACCAATATTGAAATAGCATTTTGTTTTTACTGTTACACATAAATAATTTAAAAATTTAGACCAAGTTCTATATAATATTTTGCATCATTCTTCACCTGGGATTCAGAAAATTTAAAGCTTTCAGAATAGAAATCTATTCCAGAAAGAATGATAGAACATCAGCCATTGTAAATATCTGTCTAATCTTGGGACCTTGAACCTGTTTACTGGTTTACAGAGTGGTAGGGAGAGCCAGAGCCCAACAGTAATCCTACCATTCACTTGCTATGAGTAATGACCATCTGCTGGGGATTGGGGAGGACCCAGCTCAGTCAATTTGACTGCCTTGGTTTGCATGATAAAGGAAGGTCACAGAAAGTCAATACAATTGAGAGCAACTCCCCAGGTGGCAGAGAAGATCTGCAAGCAACTGGCAGAAATGGCTTGCATTTTCCAAGTGCAGCTCTCGCTTTGGAGATTGCACTTCTCCAAAAGGATGCTACTTACAAAATAAAAGTGACATTCAAAAACAACACTACTTTAGATGGACATATATTTTTAATTTTTTCCCTTCCATTATTGCATGGAGGAGAGGAGTGAAAGAAATATGTAGAATGTTTTTTTTCCTTTTGGATCTCAGGTACAAAGTTTACCATATTCTTCAGTTCATAGTTCATTACCACCATAGATCCATGAGTAGCTTTCTTCTATTTAATTATAAATATATTTTCTCCTTTTGGTCCAAATTCAACTCCCTTAGCCCCTTTCCTTCCTATTCTAATGTGTTGGTTATATGTTCTTATTATAAGTGTTTTGTGAATGAATAGTGAACCAAGTCCTCCACTTTCTCACATGTTATTCTCCTATAACAATTTTCTGAGAATTTTTATAAGTTAATGATATTCTGGTGCTTGGAAAGGTAAACTATCCATCTAAAAGTTTGTCTGAATAACAGTATTACAGAGACACTGGGAAGTAAGCTGGAGTGGGAAAGCTCTGCTTACTCGAAGAAACAGCTGGCTTTTTGTAGAGGCTGCCAACAGAATGGTCAGTCAGACAAGAGCAAATGCAAGCACATCATTCATTCATTCAACAAATATTTATTGAGTGCTCTCTTTGTCTGACTGAGACAGGGCCTGGCAACCAACTACAAATCACAGTTGCCATTCATGCTCTGCCACTTATTAGCTGCATGAATTTGTGCAGATCACCTAAATTCTCTATATTTAAAGTCTCTTCATTTGTAAAGGGAGAAAAATAAACCCCACCTTACCTCCTTTGTGAGACTGTTTCCAGGATAAAATAGATGCGTAATGAAGAGTACCAGAGTATGCCATCCCAAAATATGTGTCTTTATCATAAGGATTACTTTGAAATATTATTTTGAAAAAAGCAGACAAGGGAGAAGCTCTGAAAACAGAGTAAAAGTTACCCTTTGTAGGGGAAATTTATATTTGTAAAGGAAATCTCCATTTACAAAGGAAATCTCCATTCTAACAGTGTTTATCCCTGGGTACCAGGAAGAGAGCTACTAGCAGAAATAACTTTTTCACCTTTGAGACTTACCTACAGAGAACCCTCGCTGTATTTACCAAAATACTAGTAAGATGTACCAAACTGTTACCCAGGAGATTTCATTCAACTTTTGCTTAAAAAAAAATTTGTCCATTCTGTTTGAATTTGTTATAATAAGCATACTTTGTTTACCATACATTTTCTCCTCTCACCTTCCTGTGAATTGCCTCCCCCCACCTAAAAGCCCCAAACTTCTATCTCTTTTCTTAGTTCAGGATGGTATGTATATAAGTTTCCATCACCTGGTCACCTTTGGCAGTGGCTTATATTTTTGTGGCGCCCCAGTGTGTATATACATAATTAAAATTGGGGGTTTTTTTTCTCCTGTTTAATCTGTCTTATGTCAATTTAATTCTTTTAGCAACTACAGAACTGAAAGAAGACTTCAGCTGCCTTCATTTTGACCTCAAACTTTCCAGTTGGGTTCTTCTTTCCAGCTTGTCTCTTAGCTCAGGCAGAAGACCCTGAGGGCAAAGCATCCCCTGATAGGAAGTGAAACTACCCCCTCAAGCATAAAGACTTCCCTGAGCCAGCAAGGCCCTGCCCATGATGGACTCCAAGACAATGATCAATTTGACTTTCACTGCCCACCTGCGTGTACCCACTCAACTTTCCCTCACATTTTTTTTTCATATAAACCTTGAAGTATTTTCAGCACTTTGGAAATAGTCTTTGAGACACTAGTCTGCTCTCTTCCCTGTGTTGGCCTCACTGAAATGAATTCCTTTCTTATTTCACTACCACTCATTTTTCTACCTTTGGATTTTGTCAGCAAGTGGTCAAATCTGGTCTGTTTCGGACCTCCAAACCAGGTGCTCTTGCACCCCTGCAACCTGGTTACAGAACCTGAAAGAGTAGGAGGAAATATTTTCCTCCCCAACTTAATAGCAAATCACATTGAAAATGTAAAACACTGAGGTGCCTGGGTGGGACAGTCAGTTAAGTGTCCAACTCTTGGTTTCAGCTCAGGTCCTGATCTCAGGGTGGTGAGATGGAGCCCCCCATTGGGCTCCACACTCAGCACAGAGTCTGCTTGAGATTCTCCCTCTCCTTCTGAGCCTCTTCATCCTATGCATGCTCTCTCTTTGTCCAAAATAAATAGCAAATCTTTTTTTTAAAAAAAGACTAAAAAAAAGAAAATGTAAAACACTATAAAGCCAAGTGAAGGGTAGCAGAATATGTCACCCCAAAATATGTCTCTCTGGCATATGGATTATTTTGAGCTGATTATTTCTGAGAAAAGAGAGATGGAGGAGAATCCAAAAACATAAAAGTTACCGTTTTGTAAAGAAAATTTATAAAGGAAATCTCCTTCTGTACATGTCTTTCTCTCTCTCTCTCTCTCTCTACCAGGAAAAGAAGGATGATTCTAAATCACAGGAGAATCTTGTCAATGGAGGAGGCACCCACTTAAATCTTCACAACAAACCTTATCCTTTTTCACTGTGCTTTCCTGGAAATTTCCCATAACTAGATTGTCCCCCTCCCCAACATCTTTCTTTTGTCTTTAGCTGAAGATGACATTTAAGGTAGTGGTGTGGGTCATTTTGGGGACTCTTACTCCGTTTTCCTAGGTATCTCCCACATATACATGAAGTATATGTTATTAAACTTTTTGTTTTTCTCTTGTTAACCCATCCTTTAATACGGGATGGAAAGATCTTGGCCAAAAACAATGAAGGGTACAGGGGAAATTATTTTTCCTTTCCTATACAAGTATCACTAGTATTATTTTGTTGATGTTGCCAAAAGAGATAAAGAGTTAAAGTAGAGGCCAGAGTAAGCCAGCTAAGAAGACACAGTGGAGGAATCTTAGCTTTTTCTATGCTAGCCAGCTGTGGCCAGGCTTAAGAAAACTGATAATAAAACACTTAGAAGGGACTGAAGAACCTAAAGAGATGGTCACAATCATGGCCTTGACCACTGATAGAAAAATTATGACTGAAAATGAAATGCAACTAGAGGGCAAGGAACAGCAGGCAAACCAAAATTTTTTTCTTAGCCCCAACTTCAAAATGTTCCCTTCTCAGATTTGGAGAGAAGGAACAAGATACTAATAAGTAATGTCATCTGTTCCATCAGCCTATGGTCAAGAACTCTTGTACTCTGGTTAGTGTTAGCAAATCTCCACAGGAGCAGGAAAATAGTGGAGTGGGGGTGTGGGGTAGAATAACTCCCATGAAGAGAGAATATACTGTAAATATGTGAGCCAAAAACTAGTTAAATTTTCTCCAAAAGAAGGGAAAAAAAACTAATAGGGTTTATAAGAATTTACTCCTTGTAATAAAAGATATTCCAAGCAAAATGAAAGTAGAAAACATTGTTTCTCTGATTTATTTTTTTTTAAAGATTTTATTCATTTATTTGACAGAGAGAGAGACAGCGAGAGAGGGAACACAAGCAGGGGGAGGGAGAGAGGGAAAAGCAGGCTTCCCGCTGAGCAGGGAGCCTGATGCGGGGCTCGATCCCAGGACCCTAGAATCATGACCTGAGCTGAAGGCAGACGCTTAACGACTGAGCCACCCAGACGCCCCTCTCTGATTTATTTCTATATGGGTAGTAGACCAAACATTTCCCCGTATTAAAAAAAAAAGTGAAAATGAAAATAAAAAGATTCATTGCAACCTTGAAAGCATTATGCTGATTGAAATAAACCAGACAGCAAAGGACAAATATTGCATGATTCCACTTATGTGAAATTGCTAGAACAGACAAATTCACGAAGACAGAAAGTAGATTAGAGGTTACCAGGGGCTGAAGGGAAGGAGAGTGGGGAGTTATTGCTTAATGGATACAGAGTTTCTGTTTGGGGTGATGAAAGTTTTGGAAATAGATGGTGTTGGTGGTGGTTGCACAACATTGAGAATGTAATCAATGCCACTGAATTGTACACTTAAAATGGTTAAAAAGGCAAATTTAATGTTATATACATTTTACCATGATAAAAAGAATGGGGAGGATAGCCTCATTGCACTAATTTATCTTGAAGTGGATATAGACAAAATAGCAGATTGTAAAAGTGCTTAGAATCCCAGAATTACAGCTACAGGTGATATCTTTAAAAGGGATTGGTATCAAACTGACACAGCCCACAGAACTGTCTCTCTCTAGTTTAGAGACATTTCTGTCTGAAGGACCAGCAGGAGAGTATGAAAGCCTTGTCTTATGGATCTTTTATCTTCATGATAACAGAATAGACTGTCATCCAGTTGACACTTAAATGTCTCTTGAATGGGTTACCTAGAATCAAAGCTCTCTCATACATTCATTCAAAAATATTGATTGTGCCTCTTATGTACCTTGCAGGGGGCTAGGTGCTGGGGTTCCAAGGCAAACAAGACTCTCTCCTGCCCTCCAAGCTCTCAGTCCACAGGGAGGGCTGGATATTAAACAAGGATGCTAAATCAGGTGCAGAGGTTCTGAGTGGCTACAGGGAAGTTTTAGCTGGGTGAGAGACAATGGAGCACTGGGGGTCTGGAAAGAGAGCAGGATGGAGAAGTAATGAAGAGAAAGAACTCAATGTAGAGAGTATGAACTTTATCCAAAGGAAAATGAAAAGGTATTAAAGGGCTTCAACTCAAGGAGTAGACAAGTAGATTTGTATTCTGAGAACCCTCTCTGTATTTACCAAAATACTAGTAAGATGTACCAAACTGTTACCCAGGAGATTTCATTCAACTTTTACTTAAAAAAAATTTTGTCCATTCTGTCTGAATTTGTTATAATAAGCACACAGCATTTTAGAAGCAGAACAATCAGCCAAGTTCTTTTCAGTACCTCTGAAACAAATAATGCAATATATGTTAAGAAAAAAAAAGAAGAAGAAGAAGAAGGTAGCAGGAGGGGAAGAATGAAGCGGGGCAAATTGGAGGGGTAGACGAACCATGAGAGACGATGGACTCTGAAAAACAAACTGAGGGTTCTAGAGGGGAGGGGGGTGGGAGGATGGGTTAGCCTGGTGGTGGGTATTGAGGAGGGCACATTCTGCATGGAGCACAGGGTGTTATGCACAAACAATGAATCATGGAACACTACATCTAAAACTAATGATGTAATGTATGGGGATTAACATAAGAATAAAAAAAATAAAATTAAAAAAAAAGAAATAGAAGGAAGAGAAAGGAGAGGACATAGTGGAGGAAGAGGAAGAAAGCACGGAAAGACCACTAGCTGCAGTGTGAGGAGATTCAGGAAGCCTTTTAAAACCTCTTATCAGACTGTTATTTTTAGGCCTAAGAGGAAGTCTGAGTAAGAGGAAGTTTGGGGCAGAGGAAGTAGGAAATTGGTAAATTCTGGTTTGAGCACATTGAGTTTGAGGTGTTTGACACATTTTAAGGGAACAGAACAGTCCTGTGAAGGGGTTCAGAATGAGCTACCCCAAAATGTGTGATTTGGGCTTGTGGATAACTTCGGGTTGAAGTCAGTCAAGACCCAAAAGACTCAGAAAGAGCTTTTACCTCCCCCTTAACTGCTTAATAGAATTTAGATAAAGGGCCTGGTCCAGGAAGAGAACTATCACCACAGATAACTACAAAGAATATGGGGTTAGTGTGATAAGCTGGGGGGAAGCTCAGCAGGTCTGGAGACCAAATTCTTTTGTGTCTCCTTGTCTGTGTATGGCATGGTGAACATTTGTTTACCAAATACTTGCTCTTCCCATCTTCCTGTGAACTGTCTTCATCCCCTTTGGAGCCACAGACCCCTACCCCTTTCTCCTTAGCTCAGAATGGTTGGCATGTAAACCTCAATTGCCTGACTGCCTGTGGATCTCATATTCTTATGTGGCTCCCATACATAGGTAATTAAATTTGTTTTTCTCCCATTAATCTGTCTTATGTCAACTTAATTAATAGACCAGCCAAAAGAACCAGAACCTAAAATAATAGAGAAAAAATTTTCCTCCTCAACACCTGCCAATAAACAGCTCTCTGTACTATTAAAGAACATAATTCTACTGAGCAAATTTTAAAGATCTTATTGGCTTTATTCAACATTCATGAATTGAGGAGCATTCAACCTAGCAGATAGAAAGGGGTTCTGAAGAGCTATACAAGGTGAGAGATTTTTATAGACCAAAGTGAACAGAAACAAGGAAGTTGCTTTGGGCATTTGCTGATTGACTAAAGCAGAGTTACTCCCCTCATATAAAGTAAAGGGAAGGCTCATGGCCAAGTCAGGTACCTTGTGTTGAGCAGGCAAATGCTGATTGATTGACCTGGGCCTTCCTTTTCTGGGAGAGCCAGCATAAAAACTTAGTTAAGTTTTGGTTTGCTGACATGGGGCTTAGCATGAGTGCCTCTTGGGCCCAATCTGTTTACTTTAACAGTACCAAGATAGAAGAAACAGAGAAACAATTGATTGCTAAGCATGATTAGATTTACACACATGGAAGGTAACATGAAAATGATTACAAAGCCTGGGCTCGAATATCACACAATTTTATACAGCACCATAAGAAAGAACAATGAAAAGAGGTGCCTGGGTGGCTCAGATGGTTAAGCATCTGCCTTCGACTCAGGTCATGATCTCCAGATCGTGGGATCAAGCCCTATGTCAGGCTCCCAGCCCAGCGGGGAGTCTGCTTCTCCCTCTACCCCTGCCTCTCCCCCCGCTCATGCTCTCTCTCTGCCTCTCTCTCTCTCTCAAAATGAATAAATAAAATCTAAAAAAAAAAAAAAGTCTCTTACCTCTTTAGGAGATAAATGGATGTGCCTGTGAGTATCTCCTCTTCCCTCCTGAGAGATTTCTGAATCAATTTCAGAGGTAGGTTTTTACAGCTCCAAGGATCACAAGGCCCTGATCTTTCATTATAAAACCCAAAGATAAGGGCCTCTTATGGAGCTTATTATGTGTTCAAGGAGACACTCCAAGGAGGGGAGAGTGAGGTGGCTTCCCTCTTCAAAAAAAAAAAAAGAAAAAGAAAATTTAACCCTTACAATGAATACAAGTGAAAATGCTCCATAAGGTGTTGGATATGTGGGACTGGAATTCTGGAAATGAAGTTGGGATACATCCTCATTTGATGCTATTCAAATGTTGGAAACATACCGGTAGAATCTCCCCCTCTGCATTTCTATTTTTAACATGACTTAACAGTCACCAAAAAAACACTTTTATTATGCTCCCTCCTATTTGAGTTTTCAAGATTGCACTTATTATTATTCCATTGTTTTTGAGTATGTAAAATATTTGCTTTGCTCTTTTGTTTTCTTTAGTAGAATCATTCAGAACTATTCTCCAGGATGGAGGGGAAACCTCTCTCTTCTCTTGGATGGATTATACAAATTGGTAGAATCTTCCCTGCCCTTGAAGAAAAGGAAATATCTTTTCCATGCTAAAGATTTAGGCTCTTCCTGAGAGCTATTAAGAAAGAAAATAAGGGCAAGGAGTTTTTTCTTGAGAACAAAGAAAGAGTGGGTAGCACCATACAGGACTTGGAGGTGATGGGGAGATAGAAAGAAGTAGATGGAGGACAAGGGAAAAGAGAACTAGTGGAGTGATCACAGAGCATGCCAAGAGAAAGAACACTACAAGGACACATGTTCTTACCAGCTTCACCCAGAAGTAGAGTTGAGTCTTCCATGGGAGAAGAAACTTCTTGCCCTCAATATCTATACCCTAAGAACTAGTCACCAACTAGAGAAACTCCACCTGGACAGAGAGGCTTTGCCCCACTGCCTCTTGCACTCTTAGAGACACTTTAGGTTTCTCATAAGCCCAATAGGAGTCCTGGACAGACAGCAGAATGTTGAGGTGGTACTCCTACATGGAGGCATGGGTGGTAGAGGATAGAGATGGGCTTAACTAACTCCTTGAGATCTGTGGTGAACTGAATAATGCAACATTCCCCCCCCCACCACCACCAAAGATGTCCATATACTAATTCCCAGAACCTGTGAACATTACCTTACTTCAAAAAAGGTACTTAGCTGATGTGATTGAGCTCAGGAGCTTGAGTTGGGAAGATTATCCTGAATTATCAGTATGAGTCCAATGTAATCACAGTTATCCTTATAGGAGGGAGGAAGGAGAGTCCGAGTCAGAAAGTGACATAATGGTAGAAGCAGAGATTGCAGTGATGAGGAAGGGGCCACAAGCCAAGGAATGTAGATGATCACTAGAAGCTGATAAAGGCAAGGAAAGAGATTCTCTCCTCAGAGGCTCCAACAGCTCTGCCAACATCTTGGCTTTAGGTCAGTGAAACCGATTTTGAACCTCTGACATCCAGAACTGTAAGAAAATAAGTTCTGTTGTTTTAAGCCACTAAGTTAGTGATAATTTGTTACAGCAATAACAAGGAAACTAATACAAGATCCTTCTTCCCTCTTTAAGATGGTAGCTATGGAATTTCTTTCACAGTTTACTCATTATTTATTTACAGTTTATATTGAAAGCTTCTTCATATTAGTGTCAAAGTGTAATGCTCAAAATGTGATAAATACACCATAGAAACTTTGGGGGGATGACGAATACATTCATTATCTGATTCTGGTGATAGTTTCATAGGCATACATATGTGTCAAATCTTACCAAATTGTACACTTTAAACCTATGCAGGTTTGTATATGTTAATTAAACCCCAGTAAAGTTATTAGATACACAAAGTTAATGTATATAGAGAAAAGCACAAAAATAAAAGGAGAGGACATTAATTCAATAGTAATGAAGTAAGTATTTTCCCTGGAGAAATAGAATGACCACAATTTCACACTGTCCTGCAAAGCAATTAATATAATGTTTTATAGGATATGTGGGAAAAGATCTTGCAGATAAAGCTGTATTATACTTCATTACTAAAATATTTGAAGAAAAATTACTAATCACATGCAAAACCAAAAAATGCAAGCTTTAAAACTTGCTGAATTGCAGTATTCAGGAAACGACTCAATTCAGGAGCATAATTTTAAGAAATGTTACCATCACCACTACCTGTGGAAAAACACAAACATTGATGACTCTGAGTTGGAAAGTGTATTAGAAGAGTTAACCTGTGAATATAAAGAGGATTTAGAAATTCTTTAACTGATTGCTTTCACTTATATTTCCCTTTTGTGATATATAGTATTTTTTTTTTTTAGAGATTTTATTTATTTATTTGAGAGAGAGAGAATGAGAGACAGAGAGCATGAGAGGGAGGAGGGTCAGAGGGAGAAGCAGACTCCCTGCCGAGCAGGGAGCCCGATGCGGGACTCCATCCTGGGACTCCAGGATCATGACCTGAGCCGAAGGCAGTCGCTTAACCAACTGAGCCACCCAGGCGCCCTCCCTTTTGTGATATATAATCAAAAGCTATGCCTAAAGACATCTGAGAGATCTTTGAATAAATATGAAATTAAAATTATGTATTAGAAAAGATGCTATCAACATACCTTCATACAAATAGTAAACCCATGTCAACGTTTTAATCAATTCAATAATGAGGGAACCAGCTGGGTGACAATGCAGGTTCTGGGAGGATAGGAGAAAGTGGATTAATAAGCGGAAGAGGAATTCTAAAAATAAGATTGACAAATTGGATACAAAATTGATTAATGAACTACAAGGCAATAAACCCAAACCTTTAGGGTAATCTTTTCTGTAAATACAAAGAATAACACCTCCTCTTATTGTTTTTTTTATAAGTTAAACTTTAACTCGATAGAATTGTAGAAAAAGATTCCAAGTCAACTTGCATTATATTCTTAGAGGCTAAGGACACTTCAGTGGCTTGTTCGTTAAAATGTCATGCAGCTTTCTGCCCAATTTCCAAGTTTTAGATATTCCTGACCATTGGAGAGACACTGCAACCATATAAGCCACATGTTAACAAAATATTTTCTTCCAACATTTGGTTGGCTTCTTGGAAGCTGTTTACAGAGGTTTGTAGAGTGAGGTACTTGGTAAGATGATTTCTTTTTTCCTGGCTAAAGAATGGTTATTTATTTTCCTTTTTTGACTAGCTTATTTCACTTAGCATAATGTCTTCAAAGTTTATCCATGCTGTAGCATATGCCAGAATTTCCTTCCTTTTTAAGGCTGGATAATATTTTGTTATATCTGTAATAGCACATTTCGTTTATTCATTCATCTGCCAATGGTACTTGGTTGCTTCCACCTTTTGGCTATTGTGAATAATGCTTCTATGAACATGGATGTACAAATATTTGAGTCTTTACTTTCAAATCTTTTAAGTATATACTCCAAAATGGAATTTCCAGATCAAAGAATGGTATTTTAAAGATTAGATTTTACTAAGGAAGAAGGAAAGCCATTGGAGGGGTTTGAGCAAGACGGTGACATGATTCTGATGTGTTTTAGAAGGACCCCTCTGGCTTTGTAAGGAGATGAGACTCGGGACCGAAAGGGAAGCCTCCAGACCCATCCCAGAAGTCCATGCAGGAGAATCATAGCTCACCCAGAATGGGAGCCCAAGAGAGGTGAGAAGTGTTGAATCTTGATTTATTTCTGAGGTGGAGCCAAATAGATAAGCTGACGCATTTCCTATAGTTACACAAATGTAAGGCATATATCCCTACTTTGTTCTTTGGTTAGAGATGTTAAATGTTTAATAATGTAAAAGGCTATTTCCTTGGAGTGCACATGTTCCTGAGGTTTGCAGAAAAGAGGATCAAGATTCCAATGGAAGTATAATCACAAGCACAAGCTGGGGGCTAAGGAAATCATCCAGCGTACAGGGGACAACCTACAATAGGCTTGGCCAACTGAATTCTTAACTTCCTACTTTGCTGATAACTCTTAGCTTTGGAATGGTCCTTTCTTTCACTGACTAGTTCTCAGTACTCATAGGGCCTTCTTGTCCTGACATCCCACACTGCCCATCCAGGCAATAATCATATAACAGAGAGGTCTCCATAAAGGTCCCAATCCAGACAACAGGAGTCCATATTCTCTTTCTATTTACAGGTGCTGAACTTTAGAGGACTGTAGCTACATCGCATATGAAACCTAGAAACACTCTGAAGTGTAACATATTAGTAGTTTAAATTGCATAACTTGGTAGCAAATATTACACAGCATTACCATGTCATTTATATGTTAGATAAAGTTACTGTGATACCTGGAGGAGATCCCACACATATCCAGGAGGCAAATGTCAAAGTGCTAGTACTTCTAGTTTTAGAAAATGACCTAACACTAGTTGTAATTCTTTCCATAATTTTTCCATTATAAGTCCATTTCCGTAAGTATGTTCACTTCCGGGTATTAAAAAGTCCAGTGTGGTCTAAATTACATATTCAATCATGTGTCCTATTCAAAGCCTCTCTCCTTTTCCTAACTCTAGCTCTGTCCTAACACTATCTCTCCCTTCATTGATTCTCACCTCCCAGTATTCACACACTTGTGCAATCCCCTCCCACACAAATTATGTCTGACTTGTATAAGGGTATTGCAGAAACGATGGCATACAACTTTCAAGGTCAGGTTGTAGAACATATTTTGGCTTCTGACATGCTCTCTTGATTTGCTTGCTCTAGGGACGCCAGCAATCATGTCTTAAATACCCTCAGGCAGCCTTATGGAGAGTTCCATGTGGTGAAGAACTGAGGCCTCCTGCCAACAGCCAGCACCAACTCACCAGGCACATGAGTGAGTAACCTAGGAAGCAGATTCTTCAGCCCCAGTCAAGCCTTCAGATATCTGCAACCCTAACCAACATCTAGACTGAAACATCATGAGAGACCCTGAACCAGTCATACATCCACTTTATTTCCTTTGCTGCTTCTGGCTTCTTCAGGGTCAAGTTAGATGAGGAAGAATCAGAGAAGATGGGACTAATTACTTACCTAATTGGTGCTATTGTAATTTGGCTGGCAGTGCATCCCAAATACTGGCTCTCTTGTTAGGATGCAGGTTATGAGTTCTTTAAGAGGCTCTGCTCAGACCCTGACATGTGCAACATACCTTCTGCCTATACCCTTCTAATGCTGCTCCCCCTTAACAATTGCCCATGGTGGTGGGACTCACAGTCTCCTTTTGCGGAGGTCCCCTCACCCTAGCAGGCTTCCCTCTGGGACAGGCTACTTACAAGATCACCACAACCCAGTTATCACTCTTTGATGTCCATTTAACCTAAGGGCAACACATGTAAACTTGCAATGCAAGGTGGTCACTATGTAGGCAGCTCCCCATTGCCTTCTGTTCTCTAGTCAAGAATGAAGCACCAGTTTCTAGGCTCACAGATGCTCCCAGATTCCAGGGCACACATATCAAACTCTCCCAAGAACCTTCTCACCAATCTACACCAGGCTTCACCAGGCTGAGTCTATGAGTTTTTGCAGTTTATTAGTCATCAGGCAGGAGAAGGAAATGTCCTTTTCCCCTTCGTGTAGCAAGCCCTAATTTTTCCAAGTAATGTTGCTGAAGCTCTCTTCTGTTGGCCTGAAGCAGAGTTAGTAATCCTTCCTTCTTCTGGCTTGATATGTAGGAAAAGATCCTCAGAGACTATCTCTGTTAGAAGTTTGCACGACAGAACTTAGGACTATAGCCTGGTTTGTCTTCAGAAAAGGATTTGTACTCCTACAATAATGCCTATAACCTATTGCTCTTGGTCACTGGTTGGTGAATGTGAATTCAAATGTAAATGGAGTTGAGGAAAACACACATTGTACCTGGAATGTTTCAGGCAATTCATAGATACCACTCTTACTGTTTTGTGTGAGGACCCAGACTGCATAGTGAGTTCCTTTTACAAAAAGTATTAAACCAATTTCAAAATGTAATAAAAATACAATAAAATACAAAAATAAAATTTTGTCTTATAATCACACTACCTTTATATGATAACTAGATTCTTCCTGTTCTTGTTTTTTCTTTGTTTGTCCTTTCCAACTTTGGAAAAGTACCTTTGGGAAGGGAAAATGCATAAGATTTTAAATCAGACAAATCTGGATTCAAAATCTGTTCTCCCACTTGCTTATTAAATTAACCTGTTAACTGAGCCTCTTATTTGTTATTTGGAGACAATAATGTCTATTTTGAAATATTTTTGTAAGGATAAAAGATGAGGTAAGGGCTTAGAATGGCTTCTGGGAAACACTCAACAAAGTGCAGCTAGTAAAAATTATTGTCCACTATGAACGTACACAAAGTTTTTATACAGTCGAATTATAATGCAGGTTAATCTTGAGTTCTAAATTTTTTATTTATCTAAACTTGTTTCAAAACTGTTTTCCATGTGTTCCATGACAACCATTTATTTTAATGACTACAATATTCCAACATATTGATATTTTATAATTTATATGCATTTCTCCGTTCCTTAAAATTTAGGGTATTTAGAGTTTAACATGTTTTCATTTTTGGCAGTTTCAAATTATGTGCTATCAACATCTTCATACATATACCTCTTTTTTCTTATTTTAAATTACTTAGACAAAACTCCAGTTGTGAAATTACCAAAGTGGGTCAGAGTGCATGAATATATTTATGGCTCTTGATATGTAACCCCTACTGGAATATAGGGCACTGTTGAAATTATTTGTCACTCCCGGGAGACCCTTCTGTTGGCAAGGCATTCTCTGGCTCAGTTGTACATTTAGCAGGAATAGCTGCCAAGGACAGAAAGCACCACCAGGCCATACTAAGTTCCATCTGTATCTGAGGACAGGTTGTCCTTCAAGTGTTATTGGAGGTGTCGGATGGTATCACTGTGACTGGAGCTCCTTCAGGGGAAGATCTAAATTGAATTGATGCAGATACAACATCTTCTTGGTGAGGGTTCTAGCATGTGCCATGAATTGCCCCTGTGTACCTACAGTGAAGTAACAGTGGGGGAGAGGTAAGAGATAGGATTGGAGATGCAAGCTGTAACCAGATCATGCAAGGCTCCCAGGCTTCTAGGCTTGATTTTATTCTGCACATGCTATGGACTGAATTGTGTCCTCCTCCAAATTCATGTCTAAGCTCTAATTCTCAGTATGACTATATTTAGAGATAGAGTAATTAGGACGTAAGTAAGGGTGAATGAGGTCTAAGGGTGGGGCCCCAATCCAATAGGACTGCTGGTCTTCTAAGAATGGAAAGAGATCTCTCCCTCTCCAGCTCACTCTCCACACTACAGAAGAAAGGCCATGTGAGGATTTGGCAAGAAGGCAGCCATCTGCAAGCCAAGAAGAGAGCTCTGACCAGGAAGTGGATCAGCTGGCACCTTGATCTGGGAATTCTAGCCTCCAGAACTGTGAGAAAATAAATTTCTGTTGTTTAAGCCACCCAGTCTATGGTACTTCATTATGGCAGCCCAGGCTGACTCATACAGTGTGTCATAGTAAGTTATCGAAAGCTGCAAGCAAGAAAATGATGGGATCTGATGTGCAGCCAGGAAGTTGCTACCACTGAAGCAAAGCAGCAGATGAAATCAGAAAGGTGAAGGAGTTCTAAATTTATGTAAGACCATGTAAGAGGGTTTTGAGTAGAGAAATAATGGGACTTGACTCAATGGTTGAATAAATTACTCTAGTTAGGGGGCCAGGCAAGAGGAGAAGCAGAGAAAATAGCAGTCAAGCAAGAAATGGTATGGTCTGGACCAGAGAAGTAGCAGATTTGGCACACCTACCCCATCCTCAGGGCTCAAACCCATCACCAGCCTTTTCTGCTGAGTGGAAACTCCCACATCTTCACAAAATGAAAAGCAAGCTCCAATAGTACACTCTGGATACTTCATTCACCACTGTTTACCCACTACCTAGTGCCTAATGTATACGCAGCATTCAATAAATATTTGTTGAATGAATAAACTAAGGAAAAACTAAAGGGAACTAAATGAATAGCCAGAAAATCACCACTGAGGAAAAGACTATGTCTAACCAGTTATCTGACCCTGATATTGATATAGATTCTGCTGGCAACATCTCTGTTGTTGACTTTAGATTCCTATAATATGCTCCTGGCTTCTCCTTATAACCAGCATGCCCTAGTGGCTAGTGTTTTGGCACAGACACCTTGATTTCTAACCTGATGCCCAGACTTTGCATGTGCATTCTGCAGTCTACTCCAGGCTTTTCAGTCCCAGCTAACCAACAGAATTAAAGCGAGTCCCTAAATGGCCCATGGTCCTACTTACATCACTGACTTGTCACAAGCTCTCTCTTTGCCTGAAACTTCTTCCCTACTAAGCCAACTTAGTCAACCCACACTGATTCTTTACTTCCATTTATCTCCTACAGAAAGGCTTTCTTAATCTCCCTGGTAACATTAGTCGTTTCTTCCTGTGTTCCCTTAGGGTCTTGATCATGGGGTAATTTTCACATGGCCATTTATCTACTCTTATACCTTTCCCTATGACTCAAGAATTCCCATGAAGAAAATACTATAATTTATTTGTCTCTGCATCCCAGAGCCTAGAATGGTACCTGGAACAGACAGGATACTAAAGGAAAGGTTATTGCAATGAATGAACGAATTTTAACTATTGGTGCAGACCATTATGTAAATTAAGCAGCTAGCAAACTGGAATCTGTTTAAACTAAAAATGGGTTGCAATCATGAGGACCAGATAAAACACTATTTAAAGAAGTGGGAATAGGACCATTCTGAGCTATGTTCAGCCAGATGGTGGCATCAACCCTATATATGCTGAAATGCTGGCCAGAGGGTTTACAGAACAAGAAACACTGAGCAGGAATTGGATATTGGAGAAGCTGAGGAATCCACTTGGGTAAACTGATTGATGGCCTTCACTTGTCCTTCTCCCTAGAAGCATAGAGAATGCCAATGTCTGGCTTCCCAGTTGTCCCCTGGAAAGGGTCCTCAAGATTTTCAGTATCAGAAGTCGTTTTATTTTTATTTTTTTAAGATCTTATTTTATTTACTTGAGAGAGAGAGAGTACATAAGTGGTGGGGAGAGGCAGAGGGACAAACAAACTCCTGGCTGAGTGCAGAGCCCCACTTGGGGCTTGATTCCAGGACCCAGAGATCATGACCTGAGCAGAAGTCAGATGCTTAACAGACTGAGCCACCCAGGGGCCCTCAGAAGTCATCGCTTTTAAAGAACTTTATCTCTTACCCATGAAGGTAGAGAACTTCTTTGGCCTTCTCTAAAAAAAAAACAAAAACAAGGGGTGCCTGGGTGGCTCAGTCGTTAAGCACCTGCCTTCGGCTTGGGTCATGATCCCAGGGTCCTGGGATCAAGCCCCGCATCGGGCTCCCTGCTCGGCGGAAAGCCTGCTTCTCCCTCTCCTGCTTGTGTTCCCTCTCTCACTGTGTCTCCCTCTGTCAAATAAATAAATAAAATCTTTAAAAAAAACAAAAACAAAACCAAATGTGATATATAACCCATGGACATAAAAGGGCACAAAATATAAATGTATAAGGTATAAAGAATAGTTAGAAAGCCAAGTCCCAGATAACTAACAACTCAAGTCAAGACAGACAACATTGCCAGCACCCCCATCTTCCAAGGGTCCTTTCCTGTTCACACCACCTTTCAACCCCCTCTCAGAGATGATCTCTATCACAACTTACAGCAACCATTTCCTTATCTTTATTTATAATTTTACAACTCATATACCTGCATTTGTTTCCTATTGCTACTGTAACAAAGTACCACAAACTCAGGAGCTTGAAACAATACAAATTTATTGTTTTAGGGTTCTGTAAGTTACCAATTCAACACCAGTCTTGCACGGCTAACATCAAGGGCTGTGTTTCTTTCTGGAGACTCTAGGGGAGAATCCATTTCCTTGTTTTTTCCAGCTTCTAGTAGCTGCCCAAATTCCTTGGCTACAGCTCCCTTCCTCCATCTTCAAAATGAGTAATGTAGCATCTCTCTGATCCTCATTCCATTGTCACATTTTCTCTGATTCTTAATTCTTGATGCAAAGGATGCTTGTGATTATATCGAGTCCACCAGGATAATTTCTTCCATCTCAAGGTCTATAACCTTAATAACTTCTGCATAGTCCTTTTTCTGTATAAAGTAACATATTCACAAATTCTGAGATTAGATTGTGAACATCTTTGGGGGAAGGGGACATTATTATGCCTACCACAGTAGCCATCCCAAAATCCATGGTTTAGTGTTAACTGATGTACTTTACATAAATGGAAACAGTCTCTTTGTATTCAATTGTGTCTTGCTTCTTTTGTTCAGCATTGTGTTTATAAGATTCACCCACATTTCCTGTGGCTGTAATTCATTTTCATTGTATGAATATACAATGAATAAGCGTTTGGGTTGTTTCCAATTTAGGGGCCATTATGAACTCTACCATGAATATTGTTATTTATGTATACTTGGACACATGTGCACACATCTCTCCAGGGTACATATGCAAGAATGAAATTGCTGAGTCAGTGGATATGTGCATCTTAAGCTTGACTAGGTAATGCAAAATGGTTTTCCAAAGTGGTTATTCAAAATTACATTCCCATCAATAGTGCATGAAGGTTCTACTTGCTCCACCTTCTCGGTCAACATATTATTGCCAGATTTTCTGTTTTCAATCTAATGTGTATGTAAGAGCATCTCTTTGTAGTTTTAACTTGTGTTTTTTTAACATTGAGACAGCATCTTTTCGTGTGTTCATTGCTCATTTGCATTTCTTTTCACTTAAAGAATTGTCCAAATATTGAACCCATTTTTAACTGAGTTGTTTTTTCCTTGTTAATTCGTAGGAGGCCATTATACCTTCAAAGTACAATTCTTCTGTTGGTTGTAAGTTTTCAAATATTTTATCTAATTGTCTTTTTTTTTACTATCTTACTGTATGTTTGATGATCAGAAGGTCTTCATTTTAATGTAGCTTAATTTATCAATTTTAACATTAATGGTTGGTGTATCCTGTTTAAGAAAACTTTCCCAATGCTGAGGTCATGAAGATTTGCTTTTATATAACCTTCTAAAAGCTTTCCAGTTTTGCTTGTCATGTTTGGGTCAATAATCCTCCTACAATTAAATTTTAATGTGGTGCCATGTATGGATTCAATTTTATTTCATTTTTTTATAGATACCTAATTGTTTCAGTACTATTTATTTAACAGACCAATTCTGTAGTGCCAAGTTTCTCATAAATCAAGTGTTTATATATGCAGGAATCTGTTTCTGGGTTTTCCATTCTATCTCATTGTTCAAGTTCTCTACCACTGCAGTAATACCACACTATCACAATGACCATAGTTTTATAATAAGTAATGATAGCTGATGACAGAATAAGACTTCAAATTTTGTTCTTATTCAAAATAGCCTTAGCTGTTCTTATCACTTCCACATTTTCACAAATTTTAGAATCAGATTGTCAATATATATACACATTGCTTTGAATCTGTAGATCAATTTAGGAAAAATTGAACTTTAAATATTAAGTATTTTCTTTATTTTTATTTTTAAATTTATTTTTAAGTAATCTCTACACTCAATGTGGTGCTCAAATTCAGAACGCTGAGATGAAGAGTTGCTTGTTCTACTGACCGAGCCAGCCAGGCACCCCCAATATTTAGTATTCTAAATCATGAACATGACACATCTCTTCATTCAAATAGGTTTCTTTAATGTCCCTCAGTAAAGTTTCATAATCATCCCCATGGAGTACTTGCACATCTTTGTTAGATTTATTCCCAGGCTCAAAATCGGACAGCTATATACAGAAGAATGAAACTCGACCATTCTCCAACACCATACACAAAAATAAACTCCAAACAGATGAAAGACCTCAATATGAGACAGGAATCCATCTAAATCCTAGAGGAGAACATAGGCAGTAATCTCTTTGACATCGGCCACAGCAACTTCTTTCAAGATTCATGAAACAAAAGCAAAAATGAACTTTTGGGACTTCAAGATAAAAAGCTTCTGCACAGCAAAGGAAACAGTCAACAAAACTAAGAGGCAACCCACAGAATGGGAGAAGATATTTGCAAATGACACTACAGATAAAGGGCTGGTATCCAAGATCTATCAAGAACTTCTCAAACTCAACACCCAAAAAACAATCCAGTCAAAAAATGGGCAGAAGACCTGAACAGACACTTCTCCAAAGAATACATACAAATGGCTAACAGACCCATGAAAAAATGTTCATCATCATTAGCCATCAGGGAAATTCAAATCAAAACCACATTGAGATACCATCTTACACCAGTTAGAATGGCAAAAATTGACAAGGCAAGAAACAACAAATGTCAGAGAGGTTGTGGAGAAAGGGGAACCCTCTTACACTGTTGGTGGGACTACAAGTTGGTACAGCCACTTTGGAAGACAGTGTGGAGGTGCCTCAAAAAATTAAAAATAGAGCTACCCTATGACCCGGCAATTGCACTCCTGGGTATTTATCCCAAAGACACAGATGTAGTGAAAAGAAGGGCCATATGCACCCCAATGTTCATAGCTGCAATGTCTGCAATAGCCAAACTGTGGAAAGAGCCGAGATGCCCTTCAACAGATGAATGGATAAAGAAGATGTGGTCCATATATACAATGGAATATCACTCAGCCATCAGAAAGGATGAATACCCAACTTTTACATCAACATGGATGGGACTGGAGGAGATTATGCTAAGTGAAATAAGTCAAGCAGAGAAAGTCAATTATCATATGGTTTCACTTATTTGTGGAACATAAGGAATAGCATGGAGGACATTAGGAGAAGGAAGGGAAAAATGAAGGGGGGAAAGCCCCAACCATGTCAGCCCCTGCTCCACAATTAGGCATCAGCATGTGGTCCAATCTGTTTACAGCAGCAGCAGCGAAGCCCCACAGGCAATCACACTCCTTCTCCAAAACCAGAGCACCACAGAGAGTCAAATGCACCTGCATCAGCAACCATGCCAAAGCACCAGGTTGTTCCAGCCCCCAGTCCACAACTGGGGCACAGGCAGGCAGACTAATATGCTCAAAGTAGCAGCAGGGAAGTCCAGACATGCTGACTGTACACCTGCTCCATACCTGTGAAGCCAAAAGGCAGGCCAATCCACTGTTAGAAGGTAGAGGAGGGTCAGTAAAGTATCCTCCAGACTGAGAAGATACTTTAAGACTGAAAAACAAAGCCAGCCATTCCATACTGTTTACACAGAGTTTTTTCAGGGTAACTTACCAACAGGAGGTATTGGGCTGATGGACGATCCTGGTGCCACGTGGCCCTCGCCATCCCCCTTTCTTCACAACTATTCTCCACCCCAGCTGGACTGCAAGTCACAGCTTTTATAGGGCAAGAGGCATGGTGGTGAGGTCCTGGGGTAGTTATCTAAAGTGGGGCCTTCTGTGCACTGGGGTCATCTCTATAGTTATCTAAAGTGGAGGTTTCTGTGTGCCACTTTAGGGATGATGAGAACCAGCCTTCCTGCATTCCAATCAGGGCATACATTAACCTCCATAGGGCCTGGAACACGTAGCCTCCAGGGAGGTCATGAACAAGATGGAGGGCCAAAGATGGAGTCTGTGTTGTCAGCTCTCCTACATTCACCTGTAGGGCCAGGATCAGGCAAGCACTATGCCCACAAGCCCCCAAATGCCCCCACAAGCTCTCCATCTGGTGGCATAAAGAGATCTAGGCCCAACCACTTGGTATCATCATCCAAACAATTTATAATGTCATCATCTATTTATCCAAGAATTGATTTTAAAAGGAAACCAATTATCAGGCCAGGGAAAGAACTTGGCTTCAGGCTGATAAAAATCTCTAGGTGGATATCCACCACTAATCACTAAATTCTGGATATGGTTGATTAACCAATTACTAATCTGGCTAAATGTATCAGCATTTAAATATTACTATAAGTTATTCACAAGAAAAGAAGGAATTCCTTGCTGAAATCAAGGTGAAGTCCATAAGCAAAATCTTCATTTCTCTACAACCATGCCTATAAACTGGTCAAAGTAAAGCATTAGATGAAGCTGATACGTGTTTTTAGGCATCTCATGTTTGATCTAAATGACTAGTACTTTCTTGTTTAATAATTTTTTAAATAAACTGTTCTCAAATCTTGTTTGGGGTTAATTGAAATGCTGCTAAGTAATACATAACACATAGCACATATTGTGATCATTTAAACATTTCCCATCTTAGATCTTCTTGTTAATTTAATTACAAGTTTTTTAAGCATTCAGAATAGAATTGAATGAGGTTTGAAAACTCATTTTAGATCAAGATTCTCTCTTATAATCTCTTTACCCATTTTCAATTTCACTTTTCTCCTACCATCTTCCTACAAACATTCCTCATAGAAAACAGAAGTAAAACAGGATTTGAATTCAAATTTCTTTCTGTCATCTTCCAACTTGATGCTATTGACCTTCAAAAAACAGGCTTTTTTTTTTCTTAATAGTGATATTTTTCTTCAACATTTTGGACAAAGCTTCAGATGTCTCCACCCCTTAAATTTTCTAAGAAGAAAGAATTTGATTTTTCAGGCAAGGAAGTGGTGTCTACATGGGTAGAATTGGTAATGGAGCAGGAAAAGAGACAAAAAATAGATTGAAAGAATAGATAAGAAAGCTAAAATCAAGTTAATGTGTTATTAGACCCATGTTGGCTGGTCTCGCTCTGGATTCAGTCAATAAGAAACACTGGCAGGAAACTGGAGGTCAGAAAATGGAGACAAAAGGGGGACGCTTGAGTGTGCCTCCTGCCTTGTGCAGGGTACCAGAATATGCTGCCCCAAAATATGCCTCTTTGGCATATGAGTTATGTAGAGCTAAAGGCCATTGGAAACCAATAGGCACAAGAAAAGCTCTAAAAACAAGGCACAAGTTTTTCTTTTGTAAAGGAAATTTACATTTATAAAGTCATTTTCCATTTATAAGCCTGCCTCTTCTTCCATACCAGGAAGAGGAGAACTCACAAGTCTTATCAATGAAGAAGGCATGGACTTAAATCTGCCTAGCACATTTTACTAAACAACTCTTGTTACCAGACTTTTCCTGGTCACCTTCCCATAACTTGTCTCTCCTGCCCAGAATCCCAAATCTCTTTCTCTTTTGTTGGTACTTAAACCCAAGTTCTAGCCACCCTGTTGAGTTACTCATCTCTGGGTACTCCCATATGTAAGCACCATGCACATGCTAATAAACTTTTGTTTGTTTTCTTTCATTGATTTGTCTTTGGCCAGTCTAATTTAAAGGGCTGGGGGTACCTGGCTGGCTCAGCCCATAGAGCACGTGACTCTTGATCTCAGTGTTGTAAGCTTGAGCTCCATGTTGGGTGTAGAGATTACTTAAAAATAAAATCTTTAAAGGGTGCCTGGGTGGCTCAGTCAGTTAAGTGTCTGCTTTCAGCTCAGGTCATAATCTCAGGGTCCTGGGATCGAGCCCTCCCCAACCCTGATCAGGCTCCCTGCTCAGCAGGGAGTCTGCTTCTCTCTCTGACTCTCCCTCTACCCCTACCCCCACCCCCACTGGTACATGCTCAATCTCTCTCTCTCTCAAATAAATAAATAAAACCTTAAAAATAAAATAATAAAAAAATTTTTTAATTAAACCTTTTTAAAAAAAGGTGGGGGGAGCCCAGCTAGAAGACCTAAGATGTGTAGAAGAAAGACTCTTTTCCCTCTGCTACAGCTCTCTCTACCCCACTGCAGCAGCTCTGGCAGTGGCTTCATTTCTGGGTCTCCAAACATGGCTGCTACAGTTTCCACTTCTACAGGATGACCCCAGTCCATAGAGTAAAAGAAAAATTATACCCCAAACAGTACTTTAAAATAGCAGGGCACATTTTATTCAAGCTACTGCACTGGGGAGAGAGACTTCAGTATAGAACTGAGCTCAACTCCAAGTACAGCAAAGATAGCTGGGGATTTATAGCCAACAGGCAGTGAAAGGGTCAGTGAATGGAAAACTACTAAAAGGAACTTGATTAGAATCAAGAGTAGGGGGAATTCTTGTGCAACTGGTTTAACAGGATTTTTGCTAAAGTCAGACCAAGGATTTAGATATCAAGGGTGAAGAATGAGAAATGTGATCAGATATCAAGGGTTGGGGGGAGGGTTTCACTGAACTGACTTGACAGGATTCTTGATAAAATTGGGTTCAACTGGCCAGACATGGGGCAGGAGGGGTGGAGGGCAAAGAGAACTCAAAGGAGTCTGACTGAAGTTCATAATTGGACTCCAATAATATCACCTTTGCACCTCCAGTCTTGGAGGGGTAGTTGCTTTGTGTTGTTGCTGATCTCCGAGTTGCCAACCTTTGTTTAGTTTTTAACTCCTCTATCACCTATGTAATCAATTTACTGCATTAAATTCCTTCTATTTTGTTGTTGCTATACTTGTTAATAAAGTATAACATACATACAGAAAAGTACAAAATCCTAAGCCTGATGAATTTTCAAGTGAACACATTCCTATATAATTATCACCCCATCAAGAATCACAATATGAGTGACACCCCAGGATCCCCTGGCTTGTCCCCTTGCAGTCACTACTCTGTCAAGGTTATCCTTCTTTTTTTCAAAGATTTTATTTATTTATTTGAGAGAGAGAGAATGAGAGAAAGAACACCTGAGAGGGGATAGGGTCAGAGCACGAAGCAGACTCCCTGCCGAGCAGGAAGCCCAGGGACTCCAGGATCATGACCTGAGCCAAAGGCAGTTGCTTAACCAACTGAGCCACCCAGGCGCCCAAGATTATCCTTCTAAGGTCGTAAATTAGTTCTGCCTATTTTGTATTTTATATACATAGAAAAATACAGTTTTTTTATGTGGGACTTCCTTGGCCCAACCTTATACCTGTAAGATTTGTCACTGTTGTATCTATTTGTAACTTGTTCATTCTAGTTGCTGTATAGTATAGTGTTGTGGGAATATACCATGTTCCCATTCCATGGGTCATGAACGTTTGAGTAGTTTCCAGATTTGGTCTTGAACAGTGCTATTGTAAACATTCTTGTATGTTTTACCTGGTGAACAGAGTATGCATTTCTTTTGGGTATATGTATCCAGGAGTGCCACTGCTGAGTCACAGATGTGCTTACATGAACATTAGTATGTACTGCTAGTTTTACCAAAGTGGCTGTACCAGTTTACATTCCCATCAACCATGATGAAAGTTCCAATCATTCTACATCTTCACCAGTATTAGGTATTGCCTCCCTCTTTCATTTTACCATTCTTGTGGGTATGTAGCCACATTGCACAATTATTTAAATTTGCATTTCTCTCCTAACTAATGAGGCTGACCACCTATTTATATTATCTCATCTCAAATACTTATCTCATCCCTTTAGTTTTAAGTACACATCATAGTTGCTTATTCCTGTTTGATGGTTATACTAAAATGAGGAATAATGACTTTACTGTTGTTTTTTTCTTTTTTCTTTCCCATCCCTTCTCTACTTCTGATACTAGTCAATGTTATACTTTTAGCATACCTGCTATTTAAAGTGCTTATAATTTCATTATTTGATTTGTCACTCTTAAATTATATGTGTCGACTCCTAGTAAACATAGATAAGGTAATCAATCATTGAATTTACTCTACTTCAGAATTTATTCTAACTCCTCCCTTCCCCTCCTAATTTTCAAAGTGTATACTATTTACATTCTTATCTACAATTCTAACCTTCATATTTCTTTTAGTTTCAGTTCTAGAGTTGGATAGATTCAATGTTTCTTGTCAGCTCATTTGTAATAGTTCTCTCAATCACATTTTGGATGGTTAAAATTTATCTTCTGGAAGTTTCTTTAAGAAAGTTTTGACAGCCATAACATTTCTTGAATGATTGCATGTTACACCATCTTCTGCTTTTAGGCTTGAAAGACATGATCAGATTTAAAATCTAGTTTACGTGCTTTCTTGCCATGTTACTTTGAAGATGCCACCCCAATAACTTCCTGTGTTGAATACTGATAACCCAATTTACTCTTCCATTTTAACCTCAGAGACACACTGCTCTATATAAATATGGTGGCTATTGACTCTGTATTCTCAACTACTCTACTCCCTAATCAGCCTGGTTCCACTAAGGCTTCTACCACCTATTCATCCCAGCTGCTTCACTCATTGCTGAAAATAAGGGATGCAATATTTGTACTTCAGAGTGGGCCTCTCAGCATCAAGATGGTGTTATTGCTGGAATATTCTAAGATCTGCCCCCACCAGGCTCTTTTGAAATTCATTCCGCTTCTTCATTTTCTTTCCTGAGGGTACTGCCAAACTCAATTGATTTTGAAGGCTTTACATGTATTTTGGAGTATGCAGATTTTTTATGTCTCATAGTGTCACTGAAAATTGAATTTGCAGGGTTGGTTTTATTCTCCTATTGCTTTGTATTATTTTTAGGACTAAAAGCGCACATATGTGACTTAAATCACCATGTTCATACGGAAAGCCCAGAAATAGAGATTTTGAAGGAAACTGAAGGTCAGGTTTCAAAATAAAAAGTGAGAAAAAGGATCTTAACCCTCATCTTCCTAACAGCATGTTAGGGAACCTAACAATGTGTTCTATGAAAAGACAAGATTAATATCTCTAATAAAAAGTCAATGTGAGTTTTTTGGTGTCCTTGAAGGTAGCTTTTTATAAAAAGATTATTCCAGGGGCCATTTTGGCTTTCAATTCAGTATTTATTTTATTGAATTTGCAAATTCGAAACTTAGTTCTTTTTTAGGCTTAGATTTTTAAGTCTTATTATGCTATTTAAAAATCCACGTTTCAACAATTAAGAATTTTTTTTAAAAGATTTTATTTATTTATTTGAGAGAGAGAGAATGAGAGAGAGCACATGAGAGGGGGGAGGGTCAGAGGGAGAAGCAGACTCCCTGCCAAGCAGGGAGCCCGATGCGGGACTCGATCCAGGGACTCCAAGATCATGACCTGAGCCGAAGGCAGTCCCTTAACCAACTGAGCCACCCAGGCGCTCCAACAATTAAGAATTTTTAAGTATTTCATTAATATTGTAATCATTTCAACTTTCTTCATACATTCAATATATTCCATTTTCATTTTCAGTGTTTTATTATTTTTTTGAATTTAAATTCAATTAGCCAACATATAGTACATCATTAGTTTCAGATGTAGTGTTCAATAATTCATCAGTTGTGTATAAAACCCAGTGCTCATCACATCACATGACCTCCTTAATGCCCATCACCCAGTTACCCCATCCCCCCCACTCACCTCCCTTCCAGCAATCCTGTTTGTTTCCTATAGTTAAGAGGTTTTTCTCCCACTCTGATGATTTCCCACTCAGTTTTCCCTCCCTTCCCCTATGATCCTCTGCACTGTTTCTTATATTCCACACATGAGTAAAACCATATGATAATTCTTTCTCTGATTGACTGACTGATTCTGCTCATCATAATACCCTCTACTTCCATCCACATCAATGTAAATGGTAAGTATTCATCCCCTCTGATGGTTGAGTAATATTCCATTGTGTATATATATATATATATACTACATCTTGTTTATCTGTTGATGGACATCTGGGGTCTTTCCATAGTTCAGCTATTGCGGACATTGCTGCTATAAATATTGGGGTGTAGATGCCCCTTCAGATCACTACATTTGTATCTTTAGGGTAAATACCCAGTAGTGCAGTTGCTGGGTCATAGGGTAGCACTATTTTCAACTTTTTGAGGAACCTCCATAATGTTTTCTAGAGTGGCTGTACCAACTTGTATTCCCACCAACAGTGTAAGAGTGTTCCCTTTTCTCTGAATCCTCACCAACAACTGTCAGTTCCTGACTCTAATTTTAGCCATTCTGACTGGTGTGAGGTATCTCATGTGGTTTTGATTTGTATTCCCTGATGCCAAGGGATGTTGAGGATTTTTTCATGAGTCTGTTGGCCATTTGGATGTCTTCTTTGGAGAAATATCTGTTCATGTCTTCTGCCCATTTCTTAACTGGATTGTTTGTTTTGGGGGTGTCAAATTTGATAAGTTCTTTATACATCATGGATACTAGCCCCTTATCTGATATATCATTTGCAAATAACTTCTCCCATTCTGTAGGTTGCCTTTTAGTTTTGTCGACTGTTTCCTTTGCTGTGCAAAAGCTTTTTATCTTGATGAAGTCCCAATAGTTCATTTTTGCTTTTGTTTCCCTTGCTTTTGGAGACATGTCTAGCAAGAAGTTGCTGTGGCCGAGGTCACAGAAGTTTCTGCCTGTGTTCTCCTCTAGGATTTTGATGGATTCCGGTCTCACATTTAGGTCTTTCATTCATTTTGAGTTTATCTTTGTGTATTGTGTAAAAGAATGATCCAGTTTCTTTCTTCTACATGTGGCTGTCCAATTTTCCCAGCACCACTTGTTGAAGAGACTGCCCTTTTTTCATTGGATATTCTTTCTTGCTTGTCAAAGATTAGTTGACCATATAGTTGTGGGCTCATTTCTGGATTTTCTATTCTGTTCCATTGATCTATGTGTCTGTTTTTGTGCTAGTACCATACTGCCTTGATGATTACAGCTTTGCAGTATAGCTTGAAGTACAGAATTGTGATGCCTCCAGCTTTGCTTTTCTTTTTTCAACATTTCTCTCACTATTCAGGATCTTTTCTGGTTCCATACAAATTTTAGGATTATTTGATTCAGCTCTGTGAAAAAAAGTTGATTATATTTTGATAGGGATTGCTTTGAATGTGTAGATTGCTCTGGGCAGCATAGACATTTTAACAATATTTATTCTTCCAATCCATGAGCATGGAATGTTTTTCCATTTCTCTGTGTCTTCCTCAATTTCTTTCATAAGTGTTCTGTAGTTTCTGGAATACAGACCCTTTACCTCTTTGGTTAGGTTTATTTCTAGGTATCTTATAGTTTTTGCTGCAATTGTAAATGGGATCGATTCCTTAATTTCTCTTTCTTCTGTCTCATTGTTAGTGTATAGAAATGCAACTGATTTCTGTGCATTGATTTTATATCCTGCCACTTTGCTGAATTCCTGTATGAGTTCTAGCAATTTTGGGGTGGGGTCTTTTGGGTTTTCCACATCAAGTATCATGTCATCTGCAGAGTGAGAGTTTGACTTCTTCTTTGCCAATTTGAATGTCTTTTATTTATTTTGTTGTCTGATTGCTAAGGCTAGGACTTCTAGTACTATGTTGAACAAAAGTGGTGAGAGTGGGCATCCCTCTTGTGTTCCTGGCCTTAGGGGAAAAGCTCTTAGTTTTTCCCCATTGAGAATGATATTTGCTGTGGGCTTTTCATAGATGGCTTTTATGATATTGAGGTATGTTCCCTCTATTGCTACACTGTGGAGAGTTGATATCAAGAAAGGAGGCTGTATTTTGTCCAATGCTTTTTCTGCATCAATTGAGAGGATCATATGGTTCTTGTCCATTTTTTTTTTATTAATGTGATGTATTATGATGATTGATTTGCAAGTGTTGAACCACCCTTACAGCCCAGGAATAAATTCTACTTGGTCATGGTGAATAATCCTTTAAATACTGTTGGATCCTATTGGCTAGTCTTTTGGTGAGAATTTTTGCATCCATGTTCATCAGGGATATTGGTCTATAATTCTCCTTTTTGTGGAGGTCTTTGCCTGGTTTGGGGATTAACCTAATGCTGGCCTCATTGAACGAGTTTGGAAGTTTTCCTTCCCTTTCTATTTTTTGAAACAGCTTTAGAAGAATAGGGATTAGTTCTTCTTTAAATGTTTCATAGAATTCCCCTGGGAAACCATCTGGCCCTGGGTTCTTCTTTGTTGGGAGATTTTTGATGACTGCTTCAATTTCTTTGCTGGTTATGGGTCTGTTCAGGTTTTCTATTTCTTCCTGTTTCAGTTTTGGTAGTTCATATGTTTCCAGGAATGTTCCATTTCTTCCAGATTGCCTAATTTGTTGGCATATAGTTGCTCATAATATGTTCTTAAAATTGTATTTCCTTGGTGTTCTTTGGATCTCTCCTCTTTCATGATTTTGTTAATTTGGGTCCTTTCTCTTTTCTTTTTGATAAGTCTGGCTAAGAAAAGTCTCTTTTCTTTTTGATAAGTCTTATTAATTCTTTCAAAGAACCAGCTTCTAGTTTCATTGATTTATTCTACTGTCCTTTTGGTTTCCATTTCATTGATTTCTGCTCTAATTTTTATTATTTCTCTACTGCTTGGTTTATGTTTTATTTGCTGTCCTTTCTCCTGCTTCTTTGAGTGTAAGGTTAGCTTGTGTATTTGAGACTTTTTAAATTTTTTGAGAAAGGTTTGCATTGCTATGAAATTCCCTCTTAGGACCAACTTTGCTGTATCCCAAAGGTTTTGAGCAGTTGTGTTTTCATTTTCATTTGTTTCCATGAATTTTTTAAAATCTTCTTTAGTTTCCTGGTTGACCCATTCATTCTTTAGTAGGCTGCTCTTTAACCTCCAAGTGTTTGAGTTCCTTCCAAATTTCCTCTTGTGATTTAGTTCAAGTTTCAAAGCATTGTGGTCTGAAAATATGCAGGGAATGATCCCAATTTTGTGGTACCAGTTGAGACCTGATTTGTGTCCCAGTATGTGATCTATTCTGGAGAATGTTCCATGTGCACTTGAGAAGAATGTGTATTCTGTTGCTTTAGGATGGAATGCTCTGTATATATCTGTAAGTTCATTTGGTCCAGTATGTCATTCAAAGCTCTTGTTTCCTTGTTGATCTTCTGCTTAGATGATCTGTCCTTTGCTATGAGTGGGGTGTTGAAGTCCTCTACTATTATTTTATTATTATCAATGTGTTTCTTTAATTTGGTTATTAACTGGTTTATATAATTGGTTGCTCCCAAGTTAGGAGCATAAATATTTATAATTGTTAGATCTTCTTGTTGGATAGACCCTTTATGTATGATGTAGTGTCTCTCTTCATCCCTTACTACAGTCTTTGGTTTAAAATCTAATTTGTCTGATATGAGGATTTCTTTTGATGTCCATTGGCATAATAAATTGTTCTCTACCCCCTCACTTTAAATCTGGAGGTGTCTTTAGGTCTAAAATGAGTCTCTTGTAGATATCATATGAATGGGTCTTGCTTTTTTTATCCAGTCTGATACCCTGTGTCTTTTGATTGGAGCATTTAGCCCATTTACATTCAGAGTAACTATTGAAAGATATGAATTTAGTGCCATTGTATATCTTGTATATCCCTGTTTCTGTAGATTGTCTCTGTCTCTTTCTGGTCTATGTTACTTTGGGGCTCTCTCTTCACTCCCTTTAATATTTCTTGCAGGGCTGGTTTAGTGATCACAGATTCTTTTAGTTTCTGTTTGTCCTGGAAGCTCTTTATCTCTCCTTCCATTCTGAATGACAGCTTTGCTGGATAAAGTATTCTTGGCTGCATGGTTTTCCTCATTTAGTACCCTGAATATACCATGCCAGCCCTTTCTGGCCTGCCAGGTCTCTGTGGATAGGTCTGTTGCCAGTCTAATGTTTCTACCATTGTAGGTTAAGGAGCTCTTATTCTGAACTGCTTTCAGGATTTTCTCTTTATCTCTGAAATTTGCAAGCTTTGCTATTATATGTTGTTCTATTTTTATTGATTTTGGGGGGTGTTCTCTCTACCTCTTGGACTTGAATGCCTGTTTCCTTCCCCAAATTAGGGAAGTTCTCAGTTATGATTTGCTCAAATATACCTTCTTTCTCTCTCTCTCTTTCTTCTCCTTCAGGGAACCCAATAATTCTAATATTGTTTTGCTTTATAGTATTGCTGATTTCTCGAAGCTTACCCTCATGGTCCATTAGTTGTTTTTCTCTCTTTTCCTCAGTTTCCTTCCTTTCCATCATCTTGTCTTCTATGTCACTGACTCTCTCTTCTGCTTCATTTACCCTAGCTGTTAGAGCATCCAATTTAGATGGCATCTCAGTTAAAGTATTTTTGATTTTGGCCTGATTAGGTTTTATTTCTGCAGTGAGAGATTATCTAGTATCTTTTATGCTTTTTTCAGGCCCAGCTAGTACCTTTATAATCATTATCCTGAATTCCAGCTCTGACATTTTACTTATATCCATATCGATTAGATCTGTGGCAGAGTATTACCTCTGGTTCTTTCCTTTGTTGTGAATTCCTCCTTCTAATCATTTTGACTGGAGAAGAATGGATGAACGAGAGAACAAAATCAAAATATCAACCACAACCCAACCCAACTGAAATACACACTAGACATATCTGAAGAGTTCAGAAACTAAAAAAGAAAAAAAGAAGAAGAAGAAAGAAAATGAAAAAAGGAAAAAGGGAAAAAAGAGAGAATATAATCTCCCAGGTAGACCAAACAAGGTGATCCACTTGGTTCTGGGTGTATTTTGGTCTGTTTGTTAGAAGACCCTATATCCCAAAATTGTAAAGAATGCAAAACTTACATATATACGAAAATAAAATTGAATACAGTGAAATGAATCCATAAATGAAGAATATATCTATAAAATGTAAATGTAAAAATGAAAGTTAAAGAACAACTTAAACACAAGGAGTTGATAAAGTAAGAAACTAGTTGAAAAGGAAAAAAAAATGGAGTTTTGCAGTTCTGTGTGGTTGGTAAACTTGGTATTCCCCTGATGTTACAGCTGGTCTTCTGTGGGAGGGGTCTGCTGCGTTGATTTTCAGGTGTCTTTGTCTAGGCAGAGTTGCACTGTTCCCTGCTGGGGGACGGGGCTCAGTGTAAGCTGCTTCAGGTTCTTCTTTGTGGGTTTTGTTCACTGAAGGCTTTTCCGGCTGCTTCAGAGGATGAAAATAAAAATGGCTGTGCCCTGATCTCCAGCCCCAGAACTGAAAGATCATGGCCCCCTCTCTTCAGTAAACCCTCAGGGAAAAGCAATCTTCACTTTTGTGTGTGCCAAACTCTGCAGACTCCTGCAGTGCGCACCCATGCCAATCTTCCCCAGGGAGGGAGGAGGGTCGATGCGGGCCTGCCAGCTTGCAGGGCCCCCACACAAAGAGTGCTTCCAGGGGAAGGCCGAGGGTCCCACACTTCTGCCCTTTGTAGGACCTCCCCCACACCCCACACAGACAGCAGTCACCAGTGGTGCTGTGGTTTGTGGTTATGGCAAACCGAGCTGAGAACCCACTCCCCTGCTTGCTGACTATAGTCAGTTTCCCTGTTTCAATGCTTGGGAACTCTGCCAGCTCTGGCACCCCCATTCTTTCTGTGACCTCAGGGATCCTGAGACCACACTGTCCCACCTAGGATTCTGCCCTGCTTGGCCACCAGAGCACCTTTCAGGCAGTGACATCTCTCACTTGAGCAGAAATCTAAAAGTTCCGATTTTGCCCTCTGGGGCTATATCACTTTGTGGTAGCTCCTTCTGGAGGCTCCCTCCCCCCACCATTTATCATCCCATATATCCCCTCAGTTTTACTTCTCCACACTTCTTACCTTGCGAAAAGTGGTCACTTTTCTACTTGCAGAATTCCAGTGATTCTTTTCTTACATCTCAGGTTGAATTCATAGGTGTTCAGAATGATTTGATAGTTATATAGCTAAATTCAAGGGTGCCAATGAAACGAGGTCCCCTACCCTTCTGCCATCTTGCCTCCCTTCTCCATTTTAAGTGTTTGAATTACCTAATAAAAACAAGCTTTCCCAAGCACTTCTATAATCTATAAATTCAATATTGTAAATTTTTATGTATTTGGAATGTGAATCTTTACATTATATTAAATATACTAAGAAATTGCTCAGTTATACATTTTAAATTGTAATCCCAAGGCTGATATGCAAAACTATTCTCTAAAATGCCAAACAAGTTATTAAAACACTGCATATGCATAGGTAATTTCCAAAACGAAAAATATTAATTGTATTGGTTCAATTTACTTTATCCTCTCTCCATTTAACTCTAAATATTCATGAGTATTCTGTGCACACTAATGAGATACAGTTGGCATTACTTTCATTGCTGGCTGAGATTGTATATCAATCAGACATTTAATTGTAACATGAGATGCAAAGCTACAAATATTGGGGCAAATTTAATTGCCCCAATGACTGCCATTTTTAATCCTTTCATACAGTCTCTAAGTCAATAGAGACCCTTAAACATATGTCCTTTGGATGGGATAATCCAGCCCTTCCTCCAGGATTCACTTACATACATTATCTAATCACCAGATCGGATTTGACTGTAGCTTCCACCAAGGTTACTAATTTAAACTTGTTTGGATTCAACTAATCTAGTCTAATATTTTATTCCATTCTGAATGATTTTCCATGTTCTTTCTATCTGGTAAGACAACATTTTTAGATATTTAAAAGACATTGGAATGATCATGCAAATTTCTCATGTCTCTGCATGACTTTCTTTTCACAAATCTAATGATATTCTAATGACATGAATTAAAAGTGACTATAAGGACATGCTTGGCAGTCACTTAGAATTGTATGAGCAAGGGGAAAATAGTCAATTTAAAGGGCGAACCTGAGGTTAAACTATTGCTGTCTATGCTATGATTCCTAAGAGTCCTGGGAGATTACAAGAGGGGAGACAAGTTATTATTGACCATTTTTACAGATATATTTAATTTTACTGCTTTTGTGCTTCCTTCTTTTTTTACTCCTACTTATGATCTTTCCATTCCACTCAAAAAGTTGCCTTTAACATTCCTTGTAGGGCTGGTTTAGTGGTGATGGATTCCTTTAATTCTTGTTTGTCTGGGAAACTCTTTATCTCTCCTTCTATTGTGAATGATAACCTTTCTGGATAGACTATTCTTGGCTGCAGATTTTTTTCACTTTCAGCACTTTGAATAGATCACTTTCTTCTCGCCTTCAAAGTTTCTATGAAAAAATCTGCTGGTAGCTGTACCGCATCTCCCATGTATGTAACTGTTTTCTTTTCTCTTGCTGCTTTTAAAAATCTCTTTATTGCTACTTTTTTCCATTTTAATTACTATGTATCTTGGTGTGGACCTCCTTGGCCTGATTTTGTTGGCGTTCTCTGTGCCTCCTGGATCTGGATTTCTGCTTCCTTCCCCGGATCCAGGAAATTTTCAACTTTAATTTCTTCAAATAAATGTTCTGTCCCTTCTCTCTTTTCTTCTGGGATCCCTATAATGTGAATGTTATCATGTTTGATGGTGTCACTGTGTTCCCTAAGTCTATTTTCATTTGTTATTATTATTTTTTCTCTCTCCTCTTCAGCTTGATTGCTTTCCATTGTTCTTTCCTCCAGGTCACTGACTGTTCTTATGCTTCCTTTGTCTATTTATTCCTTCTAGTGTATTCTTAATTTCAGTGATTGAGTTCTTCATCTCCAAATGGTTATTTATGTTTTCTATCACTTTGCTGGGGGTCTCACTGAGGTTCTCCACTCATTTCTCAATCCAGTAAGTATCTTTCTGATCATTATTTTAAATTCTCTTTCAGGTATATTACTTACCCATTTTGTTTAGCTCTCTTGCTTTAATTTTGTCCTATTATTTCATTTGGATCATATTCCTCTGTCTCTTCATTTTGTCCAACTCTCTGTGTCTGTTTCTAAGTGTTAGGAATGTCAGCTACATCTTGTGCTCTTGAAAGTAATGGCCTCATGAAGAAGACGTCCTGTAGTGTCTTGTGGTACAATGTCCTCTGTTCATCAGAACCTGGCACTTCAGGGGTGTCTCCTATGTGTGTTGTATGTGCCCTACTACTATAGTTAAGCCACTTTTGCCTTCAGTCCAGTCATCTGCAATGGCTCTCTTTGCCTGTTGTGGGCAGTCTGGTCCCTCTGTTGTTAGTGGGCCAGTCTGGGGCTACCTTCGGCTTGAGGTGGGCCAGACCAGGCATGTGCCAGAGATGCAGTAGCACCAAATTGCATAGCACTTTCCCTGTGTTGTGCCATGAAAATATTTCATTGGTGGGTGGTCTGCCCTCAGCCCACTGTTGGGGTCACAGTCAACCTGGTGTGTGTGATTATCTTCTCCTGTCCACAGGAAAGGAGTGACTTTGGAGTGGTGCTGGACCCTGGTGGGGTTGCTTGCACCCTGCCAGGCTTGTGACACCATTTTGGATGGGATCCAGCCAAGGATGTATTGGAAGAGCTGGGTCCACAGGAGAACATGGGGTAGGGTGCATGGTGCCAGCAAGGTCTGAGCCAGTCTGCTGCAGGAGAGCACCTGCAGCCACCCAACACTCCTGCCAAAGATGCAGGGGTAGGGAGTGCATCACAGAAGAACATGTGGGCAGATCTTATGGAATTAGCAAGGCTTACACAGTCTGATGTGGGAGGGGGACCTGGAGCTGAGATGTAGCTGGAGGGGGTGTGTCTGAAGAAGAATGTGTGGGTGGGGCATGCTGTGAGCAAGTCAGGTAGTGAGTGTTGGTGCTGTGCCTGTTCCCATAGTTGTCCCCTGTCTAGGCTGGAAGGTGGAGGAGGGAAATGATGCCCACCAGTTCCTTTGTTCCTGAAGAAGTCTCCCAATAATCCCTGCCCCTCCGGCACTTGCTGAGATTAGTAAACAAGTCTCCCTCCATTATACTCCAAGTGTTTTTGAAACTGCTGCTTCTATGCTGTATCTCAGCAGGGCTGTTTGTTGTGCTGTCTCTTTATGGGCAGGGACTGTTTCCTATTGCCCTCTGGTTCCCAGAGCTGAGACGACTGATTTTTTAAATTTCCAGGTGTTAAGCTCCACCAATTGGAACAACTTACAAAAATTATGCCCTTTGTGGTAATGCCTGAGAGTTAACCAATTATTCTGCCAAGCACTGCAAACTATCCCAGTTCCCTGAGCAATGGAGTGACCACATACACAATCTCACAGATGTAAATTTTGGTAGAGTACAGGGGAAAAGGGATCCACTCCCTCTGCAAAGTCTTCAGTCTCTTTCTGTCTCACACAGTCATTTGCCTGGACATTGAGCTCTCTTCTGGGGACTAGTGAGCTCTTGGAGAGAGATACAGGTGGGCCAGACTGTCCCAGTGGTTGCAGATGACCTGAGGTTTTTCCAGAGCTGATTTTATTTTATAGATTATAGGTCATATCTAGATAAACCTGGCTTTCTTGCTTTAGCATTTCCTCCAATAGCCAGCTTTGGCACATGCACAATATGGCTTTGTGTACTTTCCTGACATATCCTTTGTAAGTAACAGACAGTGTAACATGAACTAAGTGTGCAGTTTTCTTCCACAGCTTCTATAAATCACCTCTCACAACCTCCATTGTTGCCTACTGAGATGCACTGAAAAACAATTCTCTTAGGAATAGAGATAAAAAAGACATTGTCCTTGCCCTCAAGAAGCTCCTGTTTTGTGCAGTGGATGAGAACAGACCAGAACAGCTAATACCATAAGGTATGTGCTATAATAGAGGTATCATAAGAGTACTGTAAGAAAACAGAAGAAGTTACCATTAATTGCATACAGGTAGGAGATGATCATTATCAAGAAATTATTGTGGAACAGATTACATTTGAATAGGATTTAAAAGGTTGTCAGGATTTCTACTGCATGAACAAATGCACGGGCTCCATGAAAGGGCAAAGACATTTGAGGGTATGTTTCCTAAATCCATAAGCTTTAAATTTTTATTTACTCACAACACCAAACTAGCAAACTGGACATATTTATCCTGTTCACTTTCATCATTTTCCTTTTATTGGATATAGAGATAATAAAAGATTAATTGCAAGAAAACTATGTAAGCATCTCCAGATTTAGCAAGAGAGGAAATGACAGGTCTAAATTTCAGGACAAAATTTTTGTGCTCAGACCAGATTCTGAATTAGTGTCTCTTGCCTATCTTGTACAGTCATGTATCAAATGACCTAAAGGCTAAGAGAATCTCAGGAAAGACTAAGGGGATCTGATGTCTGAAAAGCAGGAGGGTTGGGCATATTAAATAAGCCTGGTGCCATTCCCCAGATTTCAAATATGTATTCTTTCATGAAATCCAGAATTCTTGAAAGTAGTGCTTCAGATGTTGGGTAGAGTCTGAGAAAGAAGGCTGGTATGTGAAAGGCCTTGGAATCTTCCTGGGGATTTGACTTTCCCTGCAGGCACAGAAGGATCATCCAAGACTTTTTAACAGGAAAGTGGTCAAATCTGTATTTTAGAAAAATATCTGTGGCAACAGAGCTAAGGATGAAATGATAACCACTGGCAGGAAGGACAATTTACCCTAGTTTACTCTTTGGGTCTTTGCAACTATATTTTTTAATGCATTGCCCTTGTGGTAAGTATTTCATGTTGTTGTTCCATTCTGAAAGATACTGAGGTGTAGTGGAATGAGCATAGAAACAGAAATGAAGAGAATCAGGTTCTAGAACGGGCTTTGTTATCATGATGGATAGAACACAATTCCCATTTCCCCAGTTAAGAATGTGAGTATCAACAATTGAAAACCCATTAGAAAACATTTTTACTTCAGCAAAAGTATTCTGATATTAACAGATTTAATTTTACTTGTGCTGTACAACTTCATTCGACACAAAGTTCCTATTACTAGAATCAGAGTGAAAAGAAATCCAAGAATGTTATGAAATGACCTGTTCTTAATCATTTTATCAGTGAGGTAGAGTAGAGCAAGAATATGCAAGGTATATATGTTAACTCACTAGAATTTAAATAAAAATTTGGAAGAAAAAAATGAAATTAGATGAAAAATTTGTATCTTAATAAAATTGGAAGAAAAAAGGAAAAAAAGAATCTGCAAGGTGAATTACTATTATCTACCATCTAATGAGTGTTTAGTATTTATCAGGTACTGTGCTAGGCATTCTGCATGCTAGGTACTCATTTAATCCTCCAAACAAACAAGTGATATATGTGTAATTAGCTATACTTTATGACTGATGAAACTAAGATTCAGAAAGCTTATGTCATTTGCCCTCATTCACAGAGCTATTTAGTGGTGGAAGTAGTATTTAAATGAGTATCTATCTTTCTCTCAAAGTACCTGCTCTAACCCCTTAATACTTTCTTGGTCTCATCCTAAATGTATGATTGTGAGGCCAAACTTCATCACTTATTGAGAAACATTAGTATGATTTTTTTTTCAGAGAGAGAGAGAGACAGCAGGAGGTTGGGAGGAAGGAGCAGAGGGAGAGAGAGAGAATCTTAAGCAGGCTCCACACCCAGTGCAAAGCCTGGGGCTTGATCTCATAACCCTGAGATCATGACCTGAACCGAAGTCAAGAGTCAGACACTTAACCAACTGAGCCACTGAGGCATCCCATGATTAGTATGATCTTTTAAAGATATTTCTACAATTTAATGAAGTTGATAATTTGGAGGGGAATAGGGGATTTCCCATCTTAAAACTGACAAAGGAAATTACAGTAGCAAGGTATGAATCAAGTTTTTTTTTTTAAGATTTATTTATTTATTTGAAAAAGAGAATGAGTGCATGCACGCAGTGGAGAGGAAGAGAGAGAATCTCAAGCAGACTCTCCCTGCTGAGTACAGAGCCCGTAATGAGGCTCAACCTCACAACCCTGAGGTCATGACCTGAGCCGAAATCAAGAGTCCAGTGCTTAACCTAATGGAGGATAGTCAGAAGAAAGGCAGGCAGGAACAAGGGGTCCCCCCGTCCTAAAAGGAAACTACCCTTCAAAGGAAAAAGACCCTATCCTATTATTTCACATCACCCTGGAAGGAGCCCTCTACTTTTCCCACGTTAACAACTACCTGATAGGTAGCTGAGCACGTGGACAAAAACCTGATGGGTGACAGATGCATGGAGGATTAATCAGATTAAAACAGCCAGCCAACATTCTCATAAAAACCCCTAGATTTAGAAGCCCTAACAACAACCCTCTCAAGTCCCCTCCCTTTTGGGGAGCTTTGTACTATCCCTCAATAAACTTGGCTTTGCTGCCCACCACCCTTTGTCTGGTCTACCTCTTCATTCTTTGAAGTGATGTGACCAAGAACCATGGGCACCAAAGGAAAAGAAATCCTGAAACAAATAAATTGAACCACCCAGGCACCCCCGAATCAAGTATTTTAAAGTAGAAAGAGTTCAAATAAAATGTGGCTATAATTAATTTTACATGAAAAATATATGCATGTTAAAGTGAATTAAACAACTGGGTTTTAGAAAATAAACATTGTAGATAGGAAACATGCATTTAGGAAATTGACAAGGTTATTGGTTTATGAAGAAACCACTTAGATGAAACTATGGGGTTTTTTTCTATCAGATATATTTGTGCAAAAAAATACACTTGGGGGCACCTGGGTGGCTCAGTTGGTTAGGCAGCTGCCTTCTTCTCAGGTCATGATCCCAGGGTTCTGGGATTGAGCCTCGTGTCAGGCTCCCTGCTCAGCAGGGAGTCTGCTTCTCCCTCTGGCTCTCCTACTCATGCTCACTTGATCTCTCTCTCTCAAATAAATAAATAAAATCTTAAAAAAAAAATACCTGGAAAGATGTGATAGCTCATAGAAACCACTTTCCAGAATTATGAGGGAGAAGCACCCATGTGTGGCTATCTGCGTTAGGAATGGCAATTCACACACATCCTAAAGGAGAAATATCAACCTAAAGCAGGCAGACATTTAGCAGTCCCATAAGACATCTGCAGTTACCTCCCTCCAGAGTCCATCTTTAGAGGAGGCATGTATATTATTGAGGATACAGTAAACTCTCCTATGGAACTGGCTTCCAAATCCTCAGCTTCCATGGGTACTACTTCCTAAAACTCATATAAACCTGAGAAAGCAACCACAGACAAGTTCACTCTACTTTCCTTTTCACCATCTTCCTTCTCCAACTCTCCGAAAGAAAGGCTGACTTGAATCTGACTCTGGTATAATACGCTGCAGGGTAGAAACCTATGGAACACCTAGCAAAGGCACAGTTTGTAATACTGGCATTGGTAAAGACTCCTTAAGTAAAGGCATAATAAATCCATAATAGGCATTGTGTCTTTTCTGGTCTTATTAATGTATCTGGTAAGGCAGAAAAACGGTGTTAGAAATGGAGTATTTTGGCCCATGTTGGGATGCTTTTGAAGGAAACCAAAATCTGTCACCCAAAAATACACCTCTTTGACTTCAGAATTATTTTGAGCTAAAGGCAATTAAGAAGTAGCAAATGTAAGAAAAGCTCTCTGCCCTCCCCCATTTGAATAAAAGCAGGACATAAATATACAAAAGTGTCCCTCCACCCCTGTCTAGCAGGAAAGATAAAAGTTAATCCCAGGACACAACTTTAGACTCTTCTCAGTCTGGAGGTGGCACCAGAAGAATCTACATAACAAACTTGACTAACTAGTCTCCCCTACATTTGCCTTCACAGTTTGCCCTCAGAGACTCAAGGCTCTTTTCCTTTGTCTCCTCACTTTTCTAGAAATTGATTATTCCTTTGCTGAGAAGCAATATAAGCTCAAGTTCTAACCAAACCTTTGAGTTACTCATCTCCAGGGACTCCCATGTCTTATGAACGTGACACACATGCTTATAAACTTCTGTTTGTTTTTCTCTTCTCTGTCAGTCCAATGTACAGGGCAGCTGTAGGACCCACGATGGATAGAGGAAGAGATTTTTCCTCCCCTATGCTCTGAAATCAGGTACATTGCAAAACAGAATGCTAGGAATAACTTTGGTATTTGTTTAATGACCTTGCCTTTTCCTTCCTCCAACTATGATTTTGTCAAATGTGTCACTTCCCAGGGAGAGGACACTGAGAACAAAGAAAATACAGTAAGGAATAGTGAATGCAATTCTATTACATATTAAGAAGTTATTGTTAGTTTTTAGGTGTGACGATGTTATTGTGGTTATGTAGGAACTGTCCTTTTTTAAGAGATATCTAATGAAATAAATAGAGGAGAAATTATTTGATGTCTCTATTTTACCATAAAATACTTCAAAAAATTAAGCAAAGATGGCCGAAAATTAATTATTAAATCCATGATGGACATATGAATGTTTATTATAGATAGTAATACAATGTTCAAATGTCCCACAGTAGGATAATTTTGTAGAAGGAAACCATTTTAGACAACCAAAAAATTATTAATTTGACCTCGATTTATTAAGAGCCTATGAAGAAAAAAATCCTAAAATGCACATTTTTCAGTTATGGCTTATTTTAACCCTAGTTTCCCTTCCTTTTAGGTCAGCAAAGCAAGGCATATGTAAATTAGTAACAGTAGGTAGTTAAGTAGCTGCTGTTAACTCTCAGGAAGGTTTTTTTGCTATGCTTGCTAGTAATTGCATAAATGAATGCTTTCAATAAGTAGATCAATCTTTTTGCAAGTCAGATGATTTCCAATTATTTGTTAACAAAATTGGAGGATTTAATTGAGTTGCCAGCTGATAGCTTATCAAAAATAATTTTCAGGGAAGATAACTATATGATTTTTCAAAAACAACTCAGAAGGCATCCAAAGAGTTGATTGGCATTGCTATAACAAAACTCCTTCCATTTTCATCTACATATTTATGTAATCACGTTTTCTTAGTGTTTATTTCTAGAAAGATGAAAAATAGAAATAGGATGCATGCTGAACCCTCTCTCATTCTAGCAATAAGTAGCAATTTATAAATGAAGTAATTGGGGAAGGAGCACCATCTATCTTATTAAGAGATACCTTCCCATTAATGTTTTATTTTTTATATTTCATTATTATTCATCAAAATATAAAATATTTATGTTGCTTTGATTAACTGTGAATTTATGGTTTTTGCAATAACCCGGTCAAGAAGAAATTTTTTAACATCCAGAACCAAATTGTCAGGAAGTTTTAAAAAAAAATATGTATGTATGTATGTATGTATAATGACATGATCAATAAAAGGCTTTAAAGGTAAAATATATTACATTAGTACAAATTCTATGGATAGTCTTGTTTCTATACAGACATAGAATGATAACAAGAGTACACGGAGAAAAAGGGAATGATTTAATATGTTTGACTACTAAAGAAATGTCTGGTCCTATATTTTTTAAATGAATGCTATGGTGGGACGCCTGGGTGGCTCAAGTCGGTTAAGCGTCTGCCTTCAGCTCAGGTCATGATCCCAGGGTCCTGGGATGGAGTCCCACATCGGGCTCCCTGCTCTGCAGGGAGCCTGCTTCTCCCTCTGCCTCTGCCTCTCTATCTCTCATGAATAAATAAATAAAATCTTTAAAAAAAATAAAAAATAAAAAATAAATGAATGCTATGGTACATTGAATTGCAAAAGATGTTTATATTTTATTGGATATGCAGTTTTTTAAAAGGTAATATAAATGTTCTATTTCAAAATACTAATATATAAAGCATGCTGGATTTTCTTTCTTTTTTTTTTTTGCCACAGGACAGCCAAGTATTCTTATAGCTGTCTTACATCAGCTGTTGACTAAGGTACAGTGAAGTGAAGAGAGAAGGCACTGCATCACACACCCAGTTTGACACCCTGCCCTTCACCCCCTTCCCTGAGTGCCTCCCACCCCCAATGGTGGAAGACAAAGAACTGAAACAGGGAAGGAGAGAAAGAGTGAAAGAGAAGATCCCACTGCCTCCATTCTCCAGATCCCTCAAACTAAAGCCAGGCTGAAGGAGATACTGCTTTAAATGAAAGATGAGATGGAAGTTTCTATCTGCACTAGACTTGATTTGATAACTGAAATGGAAAAGAAAATTATATGGCCTTTCAGGGTATTATTAAGGGACAGGAAAAAAAGGTCTGAACATACTATGAGCAGGATTTTGACTCCACCAGAGCCATACTGCTGAATAAATTGGTTCCCCAAATATTTACATATACAGAAAAAAATAAAAGAATACACTGAAACATTAATAGTAATCATCTCTATATAATAATAACTTTCTTCATTGGTCATTTATATATATATATATATATATATATATTTAAAGATTTATCTTTTTTTTTTAGAGAGAGAGAAAGAGCACACACACATGAGTGGGGGGAGGGGTAGAGGAAGAGACTCTCAAGAGACTTCCCGCTGAGCACAGAGTCTGACCCAGGGCTCGAACTATCGACACTGAGATCATGACCTGAGCCGAAATCACAAGTTGGAAGCTTAACTGACTGAGCCACCACACATCCCTAAATTTTTTTATTTTGTTAATGAACATACTACTTTTCTAATGAGAGGAAAAGAGTATTTATTTATTTTTATTCCTAAGAAACTGTAATCTTATTTTTAATATCTGTACACAAGAATCTAGGGCAAATTTTTTTATATTTATAAAAGTATTACATGTAAGTAACTCAAAAATTCAAATCATGCTAACAAGCTTATATATAACCCTGCATTTACTTATTCCCCCCTGTCTTTCTCCCTTCATCCCAAACCACAGAACAAACTACTTTCAATGCAATTGATTGTTTCTTCTGGTATTTACGTCCATATTTCTAAATAAAAGACACATAACTACTTGTGTTATCCATTTTCAACAATATCCATGACCTCATATTATAATATTTAACTCACTCCCAATTTCCGTTTCCTCCCCCACCTCTTCCCTTTATACTTTTTATCCTCATTTTCATGTTTTCCCTCTTATGACTATGACTATGTACATATTGCTCCCTGGTGAGTCAGAGGTATATTAAAAGTATATTTTGGGGGAGCCTGGGTGGCTCAGTCAGTTAAGAGTCCAAGCTTCAGGTCATGATCTCCGGGTTGTGGGATCAAACCCCTGCATCTGGCTCCGTACTCAGCGGGGACTCTGCTTGCGATTCTCTCTTTCCCTCTCCCTGTGCCCTGCCCCCTGCCCTGTGCTCTCTCTCTAAAACAAATAAATAAATAAATCCTTTTTTAAGTATATTTTCTTTCTTCCACAATTTTCTATTTCATCTGGAGTTAATTTGCTAATTTTCTTTGAATGTCTAAATCGTCTTACAATTTCCAATAGTTTTGTAAAATACCTTCAATACATTTTTTATGTGGTTAACCAGTCCCCCCGTTTTTAAAACCTAGAGCTGGCGTTCAAATCAAGACTGGTTGTCCTTTAGGGTGTGCAACACAGCTGACATCCCCTTGACTTTTTTGCACTAACTCCCATGTTTCTTGCATCCTGTTTTTTTCTCAGTTTATTATAGAACATCTTTCAGTACGTTCTTGGAGAAGTTTACAAAGGAGATACATTTTTTTTTTCCAGACTTTTCTACTTTGAAAATGCTTTTATTCTACCTTCATACCAACTGCTAGTTTGGAGGGTGTGTAAAATTCTAAGTTGAAAATTATTTTCACTCAGAATTTTGTGGGTATTCTATTATCTTTAAGCTTTCACTGGTGGCACTGAAAAGTGTGATGACATTCTAATTCCCATTTCTTTGTAAGTGATTTGTTTTGTTTTGTCTTCTCTCTAGAGTTTCTGTTCCTTGTTCTCCTTATTGTTTGGGGTGATTTTCTAGTTGGACAATTTTGAATATTACAGGATGTATGCAGCTCATACCTTCTTGAATTTCTTTTCACCCTCAGCCCAGGGACTCATGTCAGAGGTCAGCTGTTTCCCCTAAAATCTTTGAACAGCAATGAGAGTGCAGGGACCAGCTCATTTGCCTGGGTAAAAAATGGATGGCATAAATGGAGGCAAGAGAATGTTCTCCCTGTTCCAGTCAGCTTCTGCTGTGTAACTTCTATAGATTGAATGCTTTTGTCTCCCCTGCCCCAAAATTCACATGTTGAAATTCTAACCCCCAAGGTGATGGTATTAGGAAGCAGGGCTTTGAGAGGTACTTAAATCATGAGGGTTTAGTGCAATCATACATGGAACTAGTGCCTTTATAAAAGAGGTCAGAGAAAGATCCCTTGCCCCCTTCTAATGTGTGAGATTACAATGAAAAGATGCTGTACGAGCCAGGAAACCTGCTCTCACCAGACACTGACTCTGCTAGCGCTATGATTTAGGCAGTTTCTAGAATTGTGAGGAATAAATTTCTGTTGTTCATAATTCACCCAACCACTCATTTTGTAGCATTTTGTTAGAACAGCCTGAATGGACTAAGATAGAAATAAACCACCCAAAACTTAGTGGTGTACAGCAACAATCATTTCATTATGCCCATGATTTTGTATATCAGGAATTGAACAGAGCAAGTGGGAATAGCTTGCCTCTGCTCCACAATAACTGAATCCACAGGTGGCTCAAATGACCAGGGAGAGTTGGAATGGGGTCACATATCTGGGGTTTCAGTTTTGACTGTCAGTTGATTCCTTAGTTCCTCTCCATGTAATGTCTGCTGGAGCTGAATGGCCAAGATGGCTTCTTCATTCATGTCTAGTGACTGGGCTGGTATGGATGGAACAGTGAGGCATAGAAATATCTCTTTCCATGCAGCCTCTCCATGTGACTGGCTTGGTCTGTCACACAGCATGGTAGTTACAGTTAGGATGAACTTCTGCAGTACCTGGCTTATCTCAAAATAATCATTTCAAGATGTCCAGTTGGAAACTGCAAAGCTTCTTATGATCTATGCTCAGAAATCCCAGAATGTCCTTTCTGCCACATTTTATTGGTCATGCAAGTCACTAGCGCTGGCCCAGATTCAAAGGTAGGGGAATTAGACTTTACCACTCAATGGAAGGAGAAACAAAGAAATGTGAGACCATCTTTAGTTGACCACACTCCCACTTAGTACCATAAGCATATTGGAGCACAGAATATAACTTCTATATGAACAATGAGCCAGAAGAGTCTAAGTTTTGAATTAAAAAGCACCAACAGGGAATATCACCACAGCAGCTAGAAAGCAAAGAAAGAAAATACCAAATGGAGGATACCATATTAGAACTGAGAGAATAAATCTCTGAAGACATATTGCAGGAAATGACATCTTAGAGGACTGCACTCAACAGTACACACTAGGCACCCCCTGGAGAACTCTTGAACAATTGTAGAGAATTTGAATAGTTCTTAGTATTCTGAAAATAAGGAAGGACTCAGAGAAACAATACCCTTTTATTATCATCATGACCTCATTTCACACACATGCACACACACACACACAGAGGAGTGGCCAAAGGAAACATCTATTACAACAATAAGACATCTGGAGCGACTGTGTAGCTTTACTGTAGAATGATGTTCACATCATGAACTATTCAGTCCCCCTATGAAAAACACATCATCTAGAATTGATGGGTCCCATACTTTGCAATCAATGGATATTAAATATACTAAGGAAATTAAAAATTGATGTTTGTTTTGACATCATTCATACACTGGAGGAGGAATATGCCAATAGCTCTTGCTGATATAATAAGTAGTTCAGAATATAGCAACTGAAGTCATGCATCTAAATGCCATAAAAAACAAAAGGAAAGATTTGGAAGACAATAAATATCTAGAGATTGCAGGAAGCACATAAGGCCAAGAAGAATTAATTCATTACCTGTACCACTAAAAAATAAATCTTTAAATCTCCCCTTAAATGGATAGAAATTGCTCCTTTTTTATCCTATCTTATGAGAGCTATCTATTGCTTACTACCCTGGCCCCTCCTCACCTTCTGGCTTGAAGAAAACCCCTTTGGATAAACTAAATTCTCTCCACAACTGTCCCATCTTCCTCCCTCAATTTCATCCCCAAAGAACATTTCAGAAGCTGCTGTTATACTGCAGACTATTCAACTCTGATGAACCAGCCCCACTCAATCATGTTGATATCACCCAAGTAGCATATGGCAATGAATGACATAATGTGTGCAGTTACATTTTTCCAGATTAGAATTCCTTTTCTGGGATGTGACAGGATGGGGTTCTAAATGAAAAGATCTCACCCTGATGAGCCATAAGAGTTTCTGCCTTAAAGGTCCTAGGTTTTTAGACTGTCAGTTCATTTGTTTCTAAATCTTCAGCTCTTTTATTTTCCAACTGTATGGAGAAAAAAAAATATTGTTAGAAGAAAGCAAGAACCAGACGTGTTTATCTCTTTTAATTCAGGGGAGTTATTTTAAATTTTTCCATGTTTCATCAATAAGACGTGGTTCCTTTACATCTTTATTTGGCTTGTTAGTAAAGGATAAGGTATATCTTATTAAATAAGTATTTCTTGTCAAGCAGTGCACTGATTAAGATTTTTTTTCTTCATTTGTAGGTGTTCCAAGCTCTGATAACCAATATTTCTGGAGATCTCAATCCTTAAATAAGAAATGACATTACTAAGTCTCTCTTCTTAATCATTGCAGGAGGAATACTGCATGTCCAAGGGCTATTCTTCTACAGAAGTAAATGCTAAATTGTATTCTGAAAAATATTGTCAAGTGTGACTTGAAAAATAAAGATTTCCATGCAGGTAAGTTTGGAAAATACTGAGTTAAGCAGAGTTAAACAGGTGCATTTACACCAGGACTTCTCAAAACTTTAATGTGGAATATTAAAGAAGACGCATGAATCTTCAAATGAGGAGTGTTCTATATGGCCTTTCCAAGACTTACTGATTTTATCAAAAGTAGCAAAGAAGATTGTATAATTAGTTTTGTTTTGAATTTGTTTTGAGAAATACTAATTTAGAATGGCTGAATAAATAAAAATGGAAAAATTCCTAGGAAAATTTATCCATAATATAACCCACCAGAACCTACTAATGTGAATGATGACTTCAGAACAAATCTATGGAAAATTTTATGTTGTCTAACAAAACATCAGTGTTGTTTGATGGCTACTCTTTCTTTACTCTCATAATTTAAACAAGTATCTGAGGTCTTCAAAGAAAGTGACCACTTCAGCTTCATCCCTACGAAGTTTAATTTTAGCTACTAAACAGATGGAAATGACAGAAGGGGTTCTGTAAATTTATAGTCTTTCAATCTCCTAAAGAACTTCAGATGCTTTGTCTTCAAGTAGCTCTAATGAGTTTTCCTCATAATTCTTACTGGCAGAGTATATTGACAGACCACTTCTGACTATTACACATTAAGGCAAATACGTCAACCTTCTAGCTTTATTTTAAAAAGGAATACCCAGAAGCAAATGAAAGAAGGAGGGAAAGGGAGAAGAAAAAGGCAAGGAAGAAAAAAGGAAGAGGAGGAGAGGGAAGAAAGTAGTGTGTCAGATTGTTTGCAAAACGGCTATTTGCAAAATGTTTTGCAAAAGAACCACAATAAGTCCTCAGATCCCTGTTCCCACCCTTTGCAATATGATTTTGGGGGTCCTCCCATCAAGAGGTAGAGGCTATATTTCTATTCCTGAACATAAGTTTGTCCATGTCATTTGTTTTGGTCAGTGGGCCATCACGAATGTGATCCAAGCAGAGATTTGAAAAGCTCTTGTGCTTTGGGGCTTGCCCTCTCTTGCAACTCTGGAACCCTGAGTCCACTGTGTGAAGAAGCCCAGACTAGACTTTTGGTAAACGGAGCCCATGTGGAACAGACAGGAGCCAAATTTCTTGATTTACTTTTAATTATAATTTATTGATTTCCTGCAGTAGTGGTTGAAGGTTAGCCTCTATCCAACCCATCCTTCCCATTGAACTTGAAGAGATCCAAAGAATGTGAAACTGAGACTTCAAAGATGGGACATGAGCATTCAGTGTAGAAGAAGCAAAGATGTGGGAGGCCCAAAAGCAGGAAAGCACTGGAGCACAGTGAGTAGAGTGGCGAAGAGTATAAGGTGGAATGGAAAAGGTAGACACAGACACGCAAGACCATTGGAACATGTGAAACTTTGTAACCCTGCAAGAACTGGATTTTATTTTGGGTACCTTTTTTTCTATCAGATTCAAGGAGGGTTTGTTGTTATTGTTGTTGTTGTTTTTTAAAGTCATATGCAATAGTGTTGATACATGGGGGACATCAGTGGAGAAACTCCAAATAACGTAAGCATTTTAGAGGGCAGTTTGGCTATACAAATCAAAGGACTTAAATTTTTGCATGCCCTTCAGCCCAGGAATTCCACATTATTTTAAGAAAGCATAATGGCTGTGCAAAAACATCTTTTTTAAATATGTTCATCTCACTATTTTTGATAATAGTGAGAAACTGGACATAACCAAAATGTCTAATGGTAAATTGATTAATGAAATAAATTGCAGCATCTCATAATGGATTACTATTGGGCCATTAAAAATTATTGTAGAAGTCTGTATATATGAACTTGGAAAACATGGAAAAGGGCAGGTTACAAAGTAGTATATTCGATATAATCCCCATTACCTAGAAAAAAGATTGCAGGGAAATATATGACTAAAAAAATATAGAGCCCAATGTTAATATTGGTTACATTTGTAGACGGAGTTGAGCACTGTATTAGAAAATTATTTGAGGAGAAGTTCTTTAATCCCCGAAGGCCTCAAATCTTGTATCCTCCACATTCGAGCATGATTGCATCTCTGGTTCAGAAATACTGTACAGAGACTCTGTAAATTTGGGGTATTGGGTGTTAAAATCAAAAAAGAAAACTGCGTCAGTCAAAATATAGAGATTATATGCAGTATAAATTTAGCTCTGTAACAGACTACACGAAAATGATTAGAAAAAAAATATGCTTGCCAAAAATTTAAACCTGAGTCTACAACGAAGAAAGTACTGAAAGAGAAAACTACTTGCAGTGCCAAGTTAAAAGTCAAATACAAGGAGTCCAGGCTCTGGCACAGATAGAAGGAGATGGGCGAAGAGAGTTCTTCCACATATGTGAGGATCCAACAGCTAGCTGTCCCTGATAGCCTAGGCTTCCGCCCGTCACATCGTGCACAAATCAAACCCAGTTAAGAAGGAAAAAAAAATTCAAGCATCTCAACATTCTGGTCCCTATAAAGTGGAGCTGCTTCACAAACTACCTTTCCCTCTTCAGGAGTCCATGAGAACACCTTCCTTCCAGGTATGCTCATCTGTTCAGGAGTCCCCAAAAGTCATCCAGACTTAGACTTGGGATTTGTCTCCATGGGGGAAAATACCTTTATCTTCTTTTGTTGATATTCTCTGGTTAATTAAAGGTGAGAGAAGGTGCAGATTTTTTAGATCTTAAATAAAAAACAAAACAAACAAGAAAAACCCTTACCTTTGCGTATTATTGTCTTTCCCTAAATAGCCTTACAGGGGGAAAAAAATGTTGTCTGTTATCAAGAAATTGTTGTGATTCTTAATTGAAGTTTTTTGAAGTTCAAACTCAACACTGCTGATTTTATTTTCCTCTTTTTACCTTACCTCTATTTTCTCAACTTTCTTCAGTGAGTATGTAATTACTTTCAAGGACAGAAAAATTAATGTTACTATTTTTTATATCTCACTACCAATTTTTATTGCTTTATTTTTAAAATGGAAAAAAAAAATCTCAGGAGCCTGGAGTCTCTGGGTTTGAATGCTAGAACTAATAATAAAGGTAGTTTGGCAGTTGCTGTTGCCCAGAATATGAATTGGGTAAAAAAAGTTCTCAAACAACCAGATTTCTAACAGTGTTCCTAAGGCCTATTTCTCTTAACTTTATAGGCCCTGGACAAATGCTTGCAATTTTGTAAACTTTCACAAATAAGGGAGAGAATCTAAAGTTTCCATAGAAAATGTAGGGGCAAAGAAGCATTTCCATTTGTGGATAGAAAAGACTATAGCATATTAAATCAGAATGCTTGAAAAGTGGATAATTGTAGCAAATTGCATTTCCCAAAAATGGTCACAGCATTATCTCCCATTCCTCAGGCTCATCTACAATGTGACCTTGACATTCTTCCCATCATGAAATGGGTCTGCTTTTCCTCCCCCTTACTCTGGGTAAATGTGTGACTCACTTGGAACATTTGTAACATTCTATTTAGAATTCAGTGGAAGGGATGCCACTTGACTTTCAAGGCTAGATCAGAAAAGGCACTGTGGCTTCTGCCCTGCTCGCTGGAATACTTGTCCTTGAAGACTGCAGCTGCCAGGTAAGGAGTCCAACTGTCCTGGGGCCCAGACCAGCCCCAGTGAGAGATCAGAGTCAGACCCCAAGACCACAGGAAGAGATAGTTGCCCAGCCAGCCCCCAGCTGCTCTAGCCCTCTGCTGTCCCAGCTCCAGCCGCTATCTGATGGTAACCTCATGAGGGACCCCAAGCCAGACTATTCAGTGAGCCCTCCTGTATTCTTCACCCACAAAAACCATGTGTGTGCTAAAGGAAAAGTACTGAAGGATGTCAAGAGGTATGATTAGGCCATCTAACTCTGCTAACTGTCCCTATCCTTCTCAGTGATTACATTTTTTTTTTTTTTAAATGTCTCCCAAATCCTTGAGAAAGAAATTGCTGGGTTGTAGAAGGTACATATACATCACAAAGAGACAGAGGAAAGATTTATAATAGCAAGTGTTCTAAAGCAGATGCTTAAAGGAGAGGAAAAACAGGTTCCTATCATCAAGTTTAGGTTGGAAGAAACAGTTCATTCTTTTGGCAGCCTTGAAATTTTCCAAGTTGGAACTTAAGGGGGGCTGTGTTGTCCCAAGGACAAGGCTTTAGTCTGCTGGAAGCCATGCAGAGCTTGGTCAAGTCTGTTAGTGGGGATTCTGAAAAATGAAAAAAAGAAGGCAAACTGCCTAGGGACCTCAGGACTGGAAGAACAACAAGGCAATGAGTTCCCTGGGTTTTCTATTTGTCTCTCATATATCTCAAACTGAGCACTGGAGAGAACTACAGGCTGGAACTGCCAACAGTCATTGATCAAAAAGAAGCTCCAAGAACACCATTCTCCTGATGCAGGTAGACCAGGTTCAAGGAACTGGAGGGGGTCCCACAGGACGAGCTGTGAGGGTCATTGGCTTCACACAGAATGGAAAGCAAATATGAGCCAGCAGAAGGTGAAGGCAGAATTGTATTGAAGATATATAGAGAGATACAAATGGAGCATCCAGAAGACTCAGCAAGGAAAGGAAGGAGACTCTCCTTGCTTGTGGCTTGGATTTTTATTGGTGAATGTGGTCTGGTGCATGTGTCCTCTCAGGCATCCAAGAACTGGTTGAACAAGGATGAGTGCTCAGGTGTCCTCTATAAGTCACGTATGCCCTGGAGCCAGGGGTCTTGGCATCAATTTGGAGTCAGTGGTCTTGAAAAACACTCACAGCAACTTCACCCAGACACTCCTTAGGTATTATCTATTGTGCTTGAAGACTCCAAAGAAATCATTAACTCCTTGACCTTTACAAGGGGGATATACATTAAGGCATGTGTAAGGCTGGGGATACAGGTCCTAATGAGACTAGAGGCAGGAAAAGGAGCAAAGAAAAAAAACAGCTTTTTTTCATGGGTTCCCTTCAGTTTCCCTGTCTCACTCCCTCTGGCACAGGGATCTAAAAAGGGACAGCCCAGCACACAACTGGCAGGGACCTTGTCCATCACTCGAAACCAACCAGGAGCTGGCCAGCACCTTCCTGGTCCTCCACTTTGGGCAGAAGCCAACCCAAGAGTGCCATTTCACAGCCTCTCTTCCTCTGAGGGAAACCACAATATGGCACCCCAAAATATGCCTTTTGACATAAAAATTATTTTGAACCGAAGGCTATTAAAAAGCAACAAAGGCAGCAAAAGCACCCCCTCTTCTGCCTGAAGAAGATTTAATTCTTTCATTGAACATAGACTCCTCTCAGCCCAGAGACAAACCAGAAGAACGTGCAAACAGATCTACTCTATTAGTTTCCTCCCATATATTTACCTTCCCACAATTTGCTACCTTTAGAAGATTAAAACTGCTCCTCCTTGTCCTTTCTCTACAAGTGCATTCTTTGTATATAAGCTGAAATTCTAAACTGCCATTTTAACTTACTTTCGATTAAGTTTTTCCCACCATGACATGCAGTGCACACGTTAATAAACCATTTGTCCCTTGTAATCTTTTTGTTAAAGAGTCCCAGTTAGAACTAAGATGGGTAGAAGCGGTTTTGCCTCCCCTATATCCCTGTAGCACAAGGTAAATCAGGTAGGCTCTTCCCTGCCTGAGGCAACAAGAGAGATCAAGTGAGAAGCCCACGAATAGCTGGCAGCCCAGAGGGCAGAAGTAGGAAAACACTCTCCCTCCCATGGGTCTCCAGCATCCTCCAGCCCCTGGCTAGAAGCAATGGTAGGCCCAGGGAAGTACCTTTCACCCCCATGCATGGCACCAATAGGGATTGAGTGGAATCCTGTCAGCACCAGCCAACCCAGGGACTGCTCTCTTCCTGGGGGCCAGTTGGTGTCTCTCCTGCCTACCTAGCAACACCAGGACCAGAGAAGGGTATTGGGCCCCAGCAGGAGGCACCAGGACAACAGGAGCCCCAGCAGCCTCGGGTGAACTAAGCAGACAAGAATAGCACTCTAAGAGCTCTAAAAATTAAATTGTCATTGGAACCACAGCCCACAAAAGTAAGCCAAGACCTACATCTTAATTGCCTGCTAAAATATTAAGATCTAAATAGGATTCAGTCTCCTAACAATATCCTAAATGCCTAGGATACAATAGACAACACTCATCGCACCAAGAACCAGGAAAATCCCAAATTGGATGCGAAAAGACAATCAACTGCCAATACAGAGATGAATCAGATATTGGAATGATCTGACAAAGATTTTAAAGCAGCCACGATAAAAAAAAAAAAAATGCTCTTAGAAGCAGTTACAAGTTTTCATGGAACAAATAAAACAATAGAAAATATCAACAAAGAAATATAAGTTTTAAAAATGGAAATATAGGGGCACCTGGGTGGCTCAGTTAATTAAGCCTCTGACTCTTGATTTCAGCTCAGGTCATGATCTCAGGGTTGTCAGATTGAGCCCCATGTTGGGCTCCACACTGGGCACGGAGCCTGCTTGAGATTCTCTCCCTCTGACCACATATCCCCACCCCTGCTCGCATCTGCTCTCTCTTTCTCAAAAAAAAAAAAAAAGGAAATTATAAAACTAAAAACTAAAATGACTGAAATAAAAACTCACTGGGTGGACTTGTAGTAGAGGGCAAATGACAGAAGACAAAATGAGAACACCAGCTACTAGAATTTACTTACTGAGCAACAGAAAGACAAAAGACCTGGTGAAGGGTGGGGAACTAAACAGAGCCTGAGGTCCTCAGGGGACAATAACAAAAGATCTAACTGCTGGATCCCCAGAAAAAGAGAAGTAATGGGGGGCTAAAGAAATAGTGGCCAAAAACTTGCCAAGTTTGGGAAAAGACATAAACCTACAGATTAAAGAAGCTGGGCAAATTGCAAGTGAAAGAAACCACATCTAGGTACACGACAATAACTTCTGAAAACTGAAGTCAAAGGTACTATGGCTAACACGGTATCATACAGGCATGGAAATCTGTAATTACATTGTGGCAACACAATGAAAATCCAGAAACTGATTCATGTATATGATATTTGAGTATATAAATGAGTAGATACATATCCATGTATATATAAATACTCACGTATATGATAATTGAGTGATGAATGTTGGCAGCTCAAATAAATGGAGAAAGGATCAATTATTCAATCTACAGTTGGGGACAATGTCTTCCTATTGGAATAATAAAGTTTGATCTCTCTCTCACATCATAACAGTATGATCAAAAATTAATTCTGGTCAGATTAAAATGTTAAACATAAAATGTACACAATAAAACTATAAAATGAAAAAAATTCAGGCAAATGTCTGTCATAATCTTGGGATGAAGAGCTTTTTAAGCTTGAAATGAATTCAAAAAAAAACACTCAAAGAAATTTTGTTTCATTCTCCATCTGACAGAAAATGAGTGGCAAGAATAGAGCATTTCTTGAGATTGCTTTTTAGCTCTGTGAATTTTCTTAACACTTTTCCTCAGATAATTTAAAGAGAATTTATCATCTATATCATGCAACGAGGGTCTTCATACTGAAGTCTTCATGAAAGAGTTCAGCTGCCTCCATTCTGACCTGACTTTCCAGTTGGGTTCTTCTTTCTAGCTGGTCTCAACTCTGGCAAAAGACCCTGCAGGCAAAGCATCCCATGATGGAAACTGAAGCTACCCCTCAAGCAATAAGGACTGCCCTGATCCAACAAGACTGTGCCCGTGATTGATCCCAAGGCAATGATCGACTTGATCTTCACTGCCCACCTGCACTTACTCGCCGACCTTTGTCCCACATCTTCCTTACGTAAACTTAGAAGTATTTTTGGCACTTTGGAGACAGTCTTTGAGATGCTAGTCCACTGTCTCCTGGTGGGAGCCTCATTGAAATAAATTTCTTTCTTGTTTCACCACCACTCCTTTATCTGCCATAGGATTTTGTCAGTGGTGAGTGGCTGAACTTAGTCTGTTTGGGACCCCCAGAGCCAGATGCTCTTGCACTCCTGCACCCCAGCTTCAAGGTGGTTTCAGCCACATCTATCCCTGTCTTAGTCTGCTTGGGCTGCTATAACAAAAATACCATAGAGTGGGTGGTTTTAACATTTATTTCTCACAGGTGGAGCCCGGGAAATCCAACATCATGGCAGTGGCAGATGTGGTGTCTGGTGAGAGCCCACTGCAGATGGCTATCTTCTTATTGTGTCTTCACATGGCAAAAGGAACAATATTGCTCTCTGTGGTCTCTTTTATAAGGGCACTAATCTCATTCACCAGAGCTCCACCCTCATGACCTAATAACCTCATGAAAACCTCCTAACACCATCATATTGAGGATTCAATTTCAACATATGAATTTCAGAAGGACACATTCAATCTGTAGCATTCTCTTCCATCAGAAAAGTAACAGCCTCTATGTTACATCAACCGCAACTGACGGCAAGATTAAGAAAGTCAGTATTTGGCTTTCCCAGTCTCAGTAGTGGAAATTGCCATGAACTGTCTGCAACAAAAATTGCAGCTGAAATCACCCCTAGACTGTTGTGTACCTTGGAAAATTAAGCTCTACCCCTACAGGAGGAAGCAACCTGGTGTCATTTTCTTTTGTAGTCTTATGTTGAAACTCTACCAGTGCTTAAAGCTTCTGTTTTCTTTAGAGTTGTAGTTCATTTTGTACTTCATTAAAAGGAAGTTAATACTTATAATTATAGCCAAGTTGAATCTGTTGGTCAAAGATTCTGGGCTCAGCTCCACATACTTCTGTTACATCATGGTACTGCTCCTCCTTGGAGCCCTGTGGCAAAATTCAAACATTTTGTCTTGCATTTCAATCTTTTTTAACAAAAAATATAAAAACAGGAAAGAAAAGACTATAAAAGGAGAAGGGTGGTATAGAGCAATAACAGATAGATTCTTCTGTAATTTATCCAGATAGCAAAATTTAATTTTTTTAAAGATTTATTTATTTATTTATTTGAGAAAGAGAGCATGCACACATGCATGAGCAAGTTGGGGGAAGGGCAGAGGGAGAGGGAGAGAGAGAATCCCAAGCAGACCCCCCACTGAGCACAGTGCCTGACAGAAGAAAGCTCGATCTCACGACCCATGATTTCATGACCTGAGCCGAAATCATGAGTGGGATGCTTAACCAAATGAGTCACCCAGGAGCCCCATCCAGATAGTAGAATTTAATATTAACAATTTCAAAGAACTATAGGGGCAGAAAAAGTTATCAAAATGCTCATATAGTAACACCAATATTCATTTATTAAATTGTTAATAATAATAAATACCATAATGTATTTTTAGCAATAAAGTGACAAAAATGCCATAGGTGTAAGCTATTCTTTCTCTTTTCCTACCTTTCCTGAACTAATTTTACAAACTACGAGAGATCTATACCTACCACTTCCATTTCATTTAACTTTCTTTCTTTCTGTCTACAGTATGACTTATTTTGGCATTTAGATTCTCACATGATATCATTACCAAAATGATTCCAGATGGAATAAAAAGTGATGTATAGAATGTCTTATAAAGAACAGTAATTTAAAATGTTTGGTCCCAATGCATGAATAAACAGATCAAGAGAACAAAATATAAACTATAGAAATAGATCTAAATGTATATGGGAATTTAGTATAGGATAAAAGCAACACATCAAATAGTAGGGAAAAATTGATTTGTAATAAATGGTGTTGAGATGATGAGAAGCCATCTGGAAAAAAATTAACTTGGCTCCCTATCTCATTCTTTCTGCCAAAATGAGCTTAACATGAATCAAAATTTTAAATGTAAAAATGAAATCTTATAAGTAGTAGAAAAAAACCATAAATTAATCTTGATATATATCTAAACAAGACACAAATCCCAGAAAATAGAAAGGAAAAGATTGATAAATTGCACTCCATAAACACTTAAATTTTCAGTATGGCCAAAAGTCCCACAAATGAACTTTAATGACAAGCCGGGAAAAAATAATTATGACATTATTTGGCAAAGTACTCATTTTCTTAAAATAGAGAGAGTTCTTAATAAACAACTGTTTCGACCCAGCAATTCAGGTTTTGAAAATTTAACCATTGGTGTTCTTGCATATTAATACAAAGACATAGTTACAAGACTGTTCATTGCAGCCTTCTATGTAACCCAGTAGACTGGATTCAGGGTTGTTCATTCTGAGATGTTCAGGGGAAAACTGTGTAGCTATTTTTAAAAATGGGCTACAAATCTACTAATCTAGAAAGGTCCCAGGTATATCATTAAGTAAAGAAACAAGGGGCAGAAGACAGTTTGTAATAGGCTAGCTTTGCTTAAAGAGTATTCACCCATATGTATATAGAAAATTAAGTACTTGAGACCCATTGATGTGTCTGGAGACCTGGGTTGGACAGGAATCTTACTATTCATTCTATATTCTTTTGTACTATTTGACTTTCTTTTTTGCATGGGAATGTAATATATGCATGTACTTCTTTTCAAATAAAAAAAATCTATGTACAAAATTAAGTAAATAGTGACCAAATTTCTGAAGGGAAAGAACTCTAAGAGTAAAAATGAAAAAAGCAATCAGAAGGAAAAAGACTGATCAATTTGACAACATAAAATGAAAATCATCTATATTATAAAATACAATAGTTAAGCTGCAAACAAAAAAACTATACACAAGAAATTTGACAAAGTTTTATATCTTCAATATATTATTATCTCAAATAAATTAACATGACAAACACCAAGAACCCAAGGTAAACACTCAAAAGACATAATTCACAAAAGCACCCTTACATTTTCCTTCATAGCACTTAGGACTATTTTAATTATATATTATTGGGTAACTATTTGTTTAGTGTCTGTCTCACAAACCTATAAAATCTCTGAGGGCAGAGGAAGTCCATTTTGTTCACTATGGTGACCTCACAAATGGCATGCTGCTTGACACATTGTAGGAACACAATATATATTGATGTACTGTACTAATCACGTCCTCTTCACCCAGTTGGTGGGGGGGGGTTTCTTGCCCCTGGGGTCATTAAAATGGCTGAAGACACAATTCCTGACCCTGGACACCCTCCTTTCACCTGGACAGGTGATACTGACAGCAGTTTACTAGTGTCACATAATCTCAGCCTAGAGAAGGAAGACACACCAGGTAAGGACCACACAGGGCTTGTTCTTGGGAACAGTGAACAACGAGATGCCAAGGGAGGCAGGCTTTGCAGTATCAAGATGGTGGCATGCCTCTTGGTTCCTGCGGGAGGATGTAATTGGCTTCTCTGGATAATTCCACTCACTGGCAGGGAACTGAAGCCCACTACTCAAGGATATGCAGGAACTGTGTCAAGTCCCTCTGATAAGGAGGGTTGTTCGGCTAGAAGACCTTATCCTTGAGAATAGAATGGAGTTGAGGAACTTGCCCTTAGTCCGTGGAAGGCCATCCTGATTTCACCAGATTTCAAAGCAGCACATGATGCTGGACCTTAATTTTAAAGGTCCACATTTGATAAATGGAATACCTAAAATTTGACATGTGTTCTCAGGACCCTGGGATGGAGCCCTGCATCAGGCTCCATGCTCAGCGGGGAGCTGCTTGTTCTCTTGCCTCTGCCTCTCCCCGGCTCCCCCTCCCTGTACCCTCTCCCTGCACCCCCTCTTCCTATGCTCCTTCCTGCACCCCTTTTGCCCCCTCCAGCTCATGCTCTGTCTCTTTCTCAAATAAATAAATAAAATCTTAAAAAAAAAAAAAACTGTCAGGAAACCCTGTTAGATCAAGGGGAGATAATTTTATTAGACTCACTGCAATGAGGCAGAACATGACCTTGCCAGAGTCTCAGCCATTTCTCAGAATGGGAGATTAAGACAGGATATATTGGGGATTTTAGTGCCTGGACTGGGAGATGTTTAATGTAGGTCTTATAAGATGGGGAACTGTTGAGGATTGGGCATAACTTTGGACTGTTGGGTACTATGAGGCAAGGGAGTCTTGATCTGTTGTTGTTTTTAAGATTTTATTTTTAAGTAATCTCTACATCCAATGTGGGGCTCCAACTCACAACTTTGAGATCAAGAATCACATGCTCTACTGACTGAGCCAGCCCCTGATTTGTATATTTTAGTCTTAAGAAACACTTATTTGTTGATTCATAAAGTATGCCCTAGAGCAAGCAGCTAAGTTGCTTTTACTTATTTTCAGTATTAGTTAGCAAGGTGATGAGTATATTCCTCATCCTAGAATTGTTTAGCTCGGGGACAGGAAATACGTTGAGTCTCAGAACTGTTTAACTTGGGGAATGGAAAGTATGCCTGCTCCCAGTACTGTTTAACAAAGGGACAGGGAAACACTTGAATTTCAATCTTCACATCCAATATACCTGATTAGTAGACTCTCAGGATAGAGCTTACATAGTCTCAACCCAGGTTTATCTACACTACTTACTACTCTGGTAATGTGAGACAATGTGCCTTCTTTTGGGATTCTATACCAACGATGTAATTCAAGAATTAAATTTTTTTAAATGAATAAACTGATATTCTTCATGCTCAAAATGGACATTGCAATAACGCACTGTGCACTTTCCATTCTTTTTGGCCAGCCACAGGGACAATATTCAAAATTTAATAACCAACAGAGTGTGGGCATTGAATAAGCAGAATGTGAATAGGCTGTACTAAAACCAGTTTGAGTATATTAGGAAAATATCAACCCAGCTATCCCACATCCAGACACCAAATCCAAAAATAGATGGGAAAGACGATTTTACCCCCCACTACAGAATCCTAGTGAGCTTAACACAACAAAGTGTTATTTATCATTAACGCTACACTACCATTGAGTGTTTGTAGGCTCTGTTTTATGTCAACAATGTCCTCACTCGGGGCCCAGGTTGATAGAACAGTCATTATGTGGAATACCAGTCACCTTCCAAAAATGAAAAAAAAAAAAGCGCTTTTCAGGTTCTTGCATTAGCAATTACATGTCACTTCTGCTCACAATTCATTTGTCATTTCTAGTTACTTGACCCCACACAATCACAAGGGGCTAGTAAATGCAATTCTACTATATGCCTGGAAGGGGAGAACAACATACAGTGAATAGCACTAGTGACTACCATTGTATACTTTATGGCCATGAAATACTTACTTTACTCTTCCTTGGGCACATTCACCATATCCCCGAATTAACAACCCAAAAGTCTCACCTAATTATATTCTCAAGCTCAAATCATGATAGACCCTACATTTGGAATGATATCTGGATTCACTACATCATATCCAGATGTAGCTTCTCTTCATCTAAAGAATTAGTGTATTAGTTAGCTATTAATGTAATAATGACGTGTAACAAATCACTCCTAATCTCAGTAGCTTAAAGCAACAAACATTTCTGTTTTCACTCAAGTTTGACTCGGTTCTGTTCCAGGTGTTTCCACATTTTCTTGGTCCAAGAGATATGCTCATTCTGTGACAGTTTATAGGAGCACAAGCCAAATGCACAACACTTGAAGCCTTACATATATTATACACATTTATATTCCATTGGCCAAAGCAAGTCACATGTCCACATGTTCACACGTTCACAAATCACAAAGCAAGGCCATATTCAAAGTCATTAGGACAGGGAGATATACACCTTCACAAGGGAAAAGTGGAGAGGAACAATTATTTGATGAGCAATAATCTGATTCATTATACCTGTGAGTCAAAAGTATAAACTGCCTATCCCTTCTACACCCCTTATACAATGGTGAATGGGTACAGGATATACACAATATATTCCCATTTGAAAAGGGAATAAGTAGGAGATACACTGCTGATACTGGTCCATTTTAGCATCAAGTAGCTCCTTGACAAGGTTTACAGTCTACGATTTGCTGTGACCCTTGGTTCCACCCTTTCGAATGTCCTTCCTTTTCTATTTTGCTCCTCAGCTATGTTTGAAAAGATCATTGGAGAATATGCCTTCCTTGGGGACTGAGTAGATTTCTTAACCTGTTTCCTGCTGACAGAAGGTTGGAGACTAAGGATGATTTTATATCTTATCTTTTAGTCTAAGATGGTGGTTCTTTTGGCACCTACTCTAGTATTTATTTGGTCCAGTTAAATGAAAACACCAATAATCCCATCCTATACTTCTAGTTATACTTTTTGGGGTTTTCTATATTTTTTGGCTTTTTTGTCCCATGATTCTGCTGGGCTTAACTGAGCATTCCTGAGTTTATCAAGCACCAGTGGGAGAACCACTCCCTTCATATCTCTCTCCTCCCCCACCCCTCCACCACCACTCCAGGTCATTGGTCTAACTAAAAGGATTTACTTGCCTTTGCCTTAATTCATTAAAAGGTTTTACAAAGGGATGTGATGGTCACACCCTTGATTTAATCCTTGCCAAGAGGATAAATTCTTACTGGCCTTGGTCACACAAAGGTTCTCTGCATTTTATATTGGGGGTTGGGCCTGAAAAGTAGTCCCTTCTTCCAACCCTGAAAATTCTCAAATTTCTGGACTTTCCATTCCCTTTCATTTTGGCAGGAACACTTGACTACCGCAAAGAGTATCACTGTCATCTAGTCCAGCAAAGGGATTCAGAGCATGCAGTGGCTTGAATATGTAATTTGACTATTTATATGTCTTTCCTTAGAAGGGAGCAGGGCTGTGGGTGCAGGAGAGGTAGTGAGAGTTGTCTTTACTACCAGAATTTTTTAATTAAAAAAAAAAAAACCCTCACCAAGGAGGTTTGTAGAACAAATAGAAGCAACTTCTGTTTATGGCTTAACATTAGGTTAAAAAAATATTCTTCTGAAAAATCCCTGTGACTCACCTCCTTGAATTCTGAATATTTTCTGCACTATCTTAGGAGTCCATTACTTTCGTGTGTAGGAAAAGGGCATGGAATCAATCTGTTCTTTGTCCAGTTATTCCTTCTCAACAGAGAGTGCAAGGCTGGCATATCCGGCTGGAAAAGAATCGGTATTTAATGCCAAGGTGGCAATGAATGCAGTAGAAGTTACAGTCATATGGGTCTGCCTAGAATAGAAGACCTATAGGAAATAAAAGAAATGTTAGATGAGTAAGACCAGTTAATCGAAGTCTACCACCACTGCCTTCCTTTCTTCTTGTAGAAATGCCTTTCTACTCCAGGCCCCCTTCCCCTTCTGCTGGGATTCTGACAAGTTATTTCTAGTCACCGCCTTCAATCTCTGCTTATTTCAATCTCTCCTAAGAATTTATTAAGGCAATATGTGCCTCAAATGTCACTTTCATTACATGAAGCCACCATTATAATCTACTATTAGTAGTAGACTTTTTAAAGATTATATTTTTAAGTAATCTCTACACCCAATATGAGGCTCAAACTTACCACCCCAAGATCAAAAGTCACATGCTCTCTCAACTGAGCCAGGCAGGCACCCCAATAGTAGATCTTTAAAGGCTCTTTGATTTTACCATCATGTAGTAAATTTAAATTTTACAGCTTAGTTAAGGCTACTATGAGGAAGTATTCACAATACTTTCAAAAAAGGGCAAAATACAATACAAAAGTAATCCCTAGTTATATTGTTCCTATAGAAAATATTCTTGAACAACAGACTTACTCTCTAAATTTCAATTTTTTTTAAAAAAATCTGTAACATGTAGACAAAAATGGGTTCCCCCCACTCCCAGGAATTGAAAACTTAGAAAACCTTTAGCAGAGTGCCACACATAGAGTTAATTGCCCAACAAAAGTTTGCTATTTAGAATTTATTTAAAAACTTAAAGATGAATTATCAACTAATATCTGTATAAATATAAAATAAAATCACCTAGGTACCAATAATTACTTTCTTAACAATCTTAAACTGCTTGATCTAATGATAGTCTAGGCCCAAGGAAAAAAACTTACTTTGATACCCGTTCTTGATTCCCATAAGTGAGGTCTATCTGCAGCTGGGAGTTAAAAGTTCTCCTCGAACTGCACCTTCCAATAATTTAATGGGAGTCTTATAAGTGGTTGTGCCTCACTTCAGGTGGCCCTTTCCAATCAACTTTGGCCCATTTTCTTTCTGTTTGTGCTTAAACACGTTTAGAGCCACATGGCCCTCTGGTTCCAAATTATACTCTTAAATAGCCATTTAAAAACTGTTCCTTCTTAGAGCCAAACAAATGGAGAGTGTATTACACAAGAAGAGATCACAGCTATACTAAGCCTAGGTCTACAATGTATGATTATCCTCTTGCAATCCTGAAAAGGTTTTCCTAGTAACCAGCTTTACTAACTTGCTTTATTTTTCTCTCTTAAAGCCTTTGAAGATAATTTCTCCTCCCTTCCAGCCTTTGAAGTTATTCTGAATAGAAAACTAAAGATTATCTATTAACTGCCCTAGCACATTTCTGAACACTCCAGAAAAACCTGGGACTCCTTCCTGGGCACACAGTCACTGTCATTGGCACATGGCTTCATTGATTATAGCTCAATCTCTAACATGACTAACCAACCAACCAACCAGAATTTCTTGAACACTTCCTATTTTCTGGGCACTATGGTAGGATTTACAAATATAAGAGTGAAATGCAGACACTGACCTCCATAGTTTCATTCTAGTGCTGTCTAATCCTCTAAACCTGTGCTATCCAATACAATAACCATAGCCAGACATGGCGATTGAGCATTTGAAATGTGGCAGGTCCAAATTGAGGTGTACCATAGGTGGAAAATACACACTGGACCTTGAACCAAAAAATGTAAAATATATGGTAATAATTTTTATGTTGACTGCATGTTGAAATGATTATGTTTTGAATATACTGGGCTAAATAATACATATCAAAGTTAATTTTACCGGGGCACCTGGGTGGCTCAGACGGTTAAGCGTCTGCCTTCGGCTCAGGTCGTGATCCCAGGGTCCTGGGATCGAGTCCCGCATCGGGCTCCCTGCTAGGCGGGGAGCCTGCTTCTCTCCCTCTGCCTCTGCCTTTCTCTCTGACTTTCATGAATAAATAAATAAATAAAATTTAAAAAAAAAATTAATTTTACCAATTTCTTTTCACTTTTTTTAAAAGTGACTACTAGAAAATTTAAAATTACATATGGCTCACAACACATTTCTGTTGGATAGTGCTATTCTAAACATATTCATCAAAATTATTTGAAAAACTTGCTAAAATGTAGATTCCAGGTCCCATCCCCTATCTATAGAATCAGAATGTCTGGGTAGTGGAGTCCAGGAAAAAGAATTTTCAACAAATATTCTAGGTGATCCTTATGCAGACATAAGCTTAAGAATCACTGGTCTCTTGACTAGTAAACCAGGAGCCATGAGTTATTCTTACTTCAAATAAACTTATTTTCATTGTTTAAGCAGATGATAAGGCAGATGACTGACCATTAAGAGAGGTTCTCTCTAGTGAGTACAAAGTGGTTTCTGGCATGATCCCAATAAAGAAGAGGAACAAAAACAAAGCACTCTTTATCTGGGCAATCCATTGCATAATCACTCTCACATACATTATCTGATGTTATTATGCAAGAGGCAGGTACTTTGATAAGAGAAAAAGAAAATGTAGGCTTGGTCTACAGGCAGTCTAAGGACTGTCTTAACTACCTGGTTTTCCAACTTGAGGGGTCAAATTGAATATAAAATTTGAAAATTCATTTTGTTTGTTTTTTGGGGGAAAGGGGGTGGAGGGATAGGGAGAAAGAAAATACCAAGCAGGCTCCATGCCCAGCACAGAGCCCATCACGGGGCTCCATCTCACAACCCTGAGATCACAACCTGAGCTGAAATCGAGAGTCAGAATCTTAACCATCCAAGCCATGCTGGCACCCCCAAACTTCTCATTTTGAACTTTCTGTGTCTATGCACCAGTTTCTTCCACAAATACTGAGGTTCTACTGTGTTCCAGGAAACGTGTGAAGTGCCAGCTATGGCTGAGACTGACAGATGTTTGCCTTTCAATATCTGCTCTCATCTTCTTTCTTTGTCACAAATTTTCATCTGACCGAATAGCCAACCAGAATATGAAAAAGAATTCTGCACTTCTCATAATTTTTTTAAATATATTTTTTTAATTTTTTGACAGAGAGAGAGACAGTGAGAGAGGAAACACAAGCAGGGAGAGTGGGAGAGGAAGAAGCAGGCTTCCTGCTGAGCAGGGAGCCTGATGCAGGGCTCGATCCCAGGACCCTGGGATCATGACCTGAGCCGAAGGCAGACACTTAACGACTGAGCCACCCAGACGCCCCTCTCATATTTTTTTTTTCAACTAGATGTTGGTAATGTGACTAAGTTCTAACTACTGGGATATAAGAAGTATTACATAGCAACTCACAAGAGCATCCCTTAAAAGATAGTTAGCACTTCTGCTTTGCCCATTTTTGCCTTCCTCTTTTATCCTGCTGCCCAGAAAATGAATGGATCAATGGGCTCCATCTTTGACCATGAGTTCAAGGTTACCATTTAGATACAGTGGGGCAGAAAGGTGGAAGTCGCTTGGGTTCCAGAGGGTTTTGTGGTTTTGTGTAGAACCACCATACCAACATTAGACTTCCTGCCTTTGGATAATGATATAAATATATATATATATATACTTGGTACAGCACTATGGAAAACACTATGGAGGTTCTTCAAAAAATTAAAAATAGAAATACTATATGATCCAATAATTCCACTACTTAGTATTTACTCAAATAAAATGAAAATGCTAATTCAAAAAGATATGTGCACCCCTATGTTTATTGCAGTGTTATTTACAGTAGCGAAGATTTGGAAGCAACCTAAGTGTCCATTGATAGATGAATTGATAAACAAGATGTGGTGTATATACATTCTGGCCAATGACCAAACACTGCAGGCAAAGAGACCCTCTACTGACGACTGGCCTAAGGGATAGAGCAGCAAACATACAACAGCAGAGTGCACACAGCACACACTAGAGACACTCCCTGAAGTGCCAGGCCCTGGACACTACATGATCTCTTCTTCATAAAGCCTTTACTTTCAGGGGCGGGAAACATAACAGGTTTTTCTAATACACAGAGGAAGACAGAGACTTAGACAAAATGCCAAGAGGGAAGAATTCCTCCCAGATGAAAGAGCAAGTTAAGGTCATAGCAGAGATCTAAGTGAAACAGAAAAAGTAACATGTTTGATGGAGAATTTAAAGGAATAATCATAAGGATAATCACTGGGCTTGAGAAAAGAGTGGGAGACTTCAGGGCGGCCCTTACCACAGAGATAAAAGAGTTAAAAAAGAATCAATCAGAAATGAAAAATACAATAACTGAAATTGGAAGCAGACTTGATACACTGAACACAAAATGAGAAGAAACAGAGGAATGAGTAAGTGATATAGAGGACAGAATAATGGTAAATAATGAGGTTGAACAAAAGAGAGAAAGAGCTATGGAACACTAGAATAGATTTAGGGAACTCAGTGACTCCATCAAACACAAAAACATTCATATCATAGGAGTCCCAGAAGAGGAAGAGAGAGAAAAGGGAGCAGTAAACTTATTTGAAGAAATAATAGCTGAAAAAGTCCATAATCCGGGGAAAGAAACAGACATCCAGATCCAGGAGGCACCGAGAATTCCCATCAAAATCAACAAGAGTAGGCCAGTACCAAGACATATTGTAATGGAATTTGCAAAATATAAGGACAAAGAAAAAAATCTTGTCCTTAACCTATAAGGGAAGACCCATAAGGCTAGCTGGGGATTTCTCAACAGAAACTTGGCAAGCCTGAAGGGCGTGGCATGATATATTCAAAGTGCTGAGTGGGAAAAGTCTGCAGCCAAGAATACTCTCAATCCAGCAAGGCTATCATTCAGAATAGAAGGAGATATAAAGCATTTCCCAGACAAAAGCTAAAGGAGTACATGACCACTAAACCAGCCCCGCAAGAAATATTAAAAGGGACTCTTTCAGTGGAAAGGAAAAACCGAAAGTGACAAAGATAAGAAAGGAACAGAGAATATCTCCAGAAACAATGAAAAATCGAGAAATAAAATGGCACTAAATACATATCTATCAAGTGTTGTTCTGAATGTAAGTGGACTAAACACTCCAATCAAAAAACAAGGTGTCACAATGGATAATGAAAAACAAGACCCATCTATATGCTGTCTACAAGAGACTCATTTTCTTTAATTAATTAATTTACTCAATTTTTTTTTTTTTTAAGTAGGCTCTGTACCCGGTGTGGAGCCCAACACGGGGCTTGAATTCATGAACCTGAGATGAACATCTGAGCTGAAACCAAGAGTCAGATGCTAAACTAACTAAGCCACCCAGGCATCCCAAGATTCATTTTAGACATAAAGACACCTGCAGAATGAAAGTGAGGGGATGGAGAAACATTTATCATACAAATGGATGTCAAAAGAAAGCCAGAGTAGCAATAATTCTATTGAAAAAACTGGATTTTAAACCAAAGACTGTAATAAAAGATGAAGAAGGGCACTATATCATAATAAAGGGGACAAACCAACAAGAAGATATAACAATTGTAAATATACATCCAACGTGGGAGCACCCAAATATATGAAGCATCTAATAACAAACATTAAGGAACTCATCGATAATAATACAATAATAACAGGGGACTTTAACACCTCACTTACGTCAATGGACAGATCATCTAAGCAGATAATCAACAAGGAAACAATGGCTTTGAATGACACACTGGGCCAGATGGACTCAATAGATATATTGAGAACATTCCATCCTAAAACAGCAGAATACATGTTCTTTTCAAGTGCATATGGGACATTCTCCAGAATAGATTACATACTAGGTCACAAATCAGGCCTCAACAAGTACAAAAGATTGAGATCATACCATGCATATTTTCTGACCACAACACTATGCAACTTGAAGTTAACCACAAGACAAAATTTAGAAAGACCACAAATATATGGAGATTAAACAGCATGCTAGTAAACAATGAATAGGTCCAAAGAAGAAATTAAAAAATACATGGAAACAAATGAAAGAAAACACAATGGTCCAAAACCTTTGGGATACACCAAAAGCGGTCATTGGGGGGAAGTTTATAGCAATACAGGTCTACCTCAAGAAGCAAGAAAAATCTCAAATAAACAACCTAACCTTACACCTACAGGAGCTGGAAGAAGAACGACAAATGAAACCTAAAGCCCACAAAAGGGGGGATATAATAAAGATTAGAGCAGAGATAAATTATATAGAAACTAAAAAAAAAAAAGAACAGATTAATGAAACCAGCAGCTGGTGTTTTGAAAAAATTAATAAAATTAATAAACCCCTAGTAAGACTTATCAGAAAAAAAAAGAGAAAGGACCCAAATAAATAAAATCACAAATGAGAGCAAAGAAATAATAATCAACACCACAGAAGTACAAACAATTATAAGAAAATATTATGAAAAACTATATGCCAACAAATTAGACAACCTGGAAGAAATGGATAAATTCCTAGAAACATATAAACTACCAGAACTGAAACAGGAAGAAATATAAAACTTGAGCAGACCAATAATGAGCAAGGAAATTAGATCAGTAATCAAAAATCTCCCAACAAACAAAAGTCCAGGGCCAGATGGCTTCATGGGTGAATTTTACCAAATATTTAAAGAAGAATTAATACATATTCTTCTCACACTATTTCAAAAAATAGAAATGGAAGGAAAACTTCCAAATTCATTCTATGAGGCCACCATTACCCTGATAGCAAAACCAGATTAAAAACTCCACTAAAAAACAGAACTACTGGCCAATATCCCTGATGAACATGGATGCAAAAATTCTCAATAAAATGCTAGCAAATTGAATACAGCACTACATTAAAAAAATCGTTCACCGTGATTGAGTGGGATTTATTCCTAGGTGCAAGGGCAATTCAATATTTATGAATCAATCAAAACAATGCATACATTACATTAATAAAAGAAAGGATAAGGCACCTGGGTGGCTCAGTCAGTTAAGTATCTGCCTTTGGCTCAGGTCATGATCCCGGGGTCCTGGGATCGAGTCCCGCATCAGGCTCTCTGCTCAGCGGGGAGTGTGCTTCACCCTCTCCCTCTGCCTGCCTCTCTCTCTCTCTGTCAAATAAATAAATAAAATCTTTAAAAAAAAGAAAAAAGAAAAGATAAGAACTATATGATCCTTTTAATAGATGCAGAAAAAGCATTTGACAACATCCATTCGTGATAAAAACCCTCAACAAAGTAGGGTTAGAGAGAACACACCTCAACATAATAAAGGCCATAAATGAAAAACTCTCATTTAATATCATCCTCTTGTCAGGAACAAGATAGGGATGTCCACTCTCACCACTGTTATTTAACATAGCACTGGAAGTCCCAGCTTCAGTAGTCAGACAACAAGAAGAAAAAAAAAAGCATTCAAATCAGCAAGGAAGAAGTCAAACTTCTACTATTTGCAGATGAAGTGATACTATATATGGAAAACCTGAAAGACTCCACCAAAAATTTCTGGAACTGATACACAAATTCAGTAAAATGGCAGGACACAAAATCAATATACAGAAATCTGTTGACAATTGCACCAAAATGATAAGATACCTAGGAATAAACCTAACCGAAGAAGTAAAAGATCTGTACTCAGAAAACTATAAAATACTGATGAATGAAATTGAAGATGACACAAATAGAACAAGATTCCATGTTCATGGATTAGAAGAAAAAATATTGTTAAAATGTCTATACTACCCCAAGTAATTTACACATTTAACACAATCCTTATCAAAATACCACCAGCATCTTTCACAGAGCTAGAACAAAGAATCCTAAAATTTGTATGGAACCACAAAAGATACCCAATAACCAAAGCAACCTTGAGAAAGAAAAGCAAAGCTGGAGGCACCATAATTTGGGACTTCAAATTATATTCCACAGCTGTAGTGATCAAGACAGTATGGTACTGGCACAAAAACAGACACAAAGATCAATGGAAGAGAATAGAAAACCCAGAAGTGGATCCACAACTATATGGTCAATTAATCTCCAACAAAGCAGGAAAGAATATCCAATGGAAAAAAAAAAAAACATCTCTTCAGCAAATGTTGGGATAACTGGACAGCACATGCAGAAGAATTAAACTGGACCACTTTCTTATACCAGACATAAAAATAAATTCAAAATGGATGAAAGACCTAAATGTGAGACAGAAAACCATCAAAATCCTAGAGGAGAACAAAGGCAGTAACCTCTTTGACATCGGCCATAGCAACTTCTTACTAGATATGTCTCCTGAGGCAAGGGAAACAAAGCCAAAATAAACTATTGAGACTTCATCAAAATAAAAAGCTTCTGCACAGCAAAGGAAACAGTCAACAAAACTAAAAGACAACCTATGGAATGGGAGAAGATATTTGCAAATGACATACCTGATAAAGGGTTAGTATCCAAAATATATAAAGAACTTATAAGACTCGACACCTAAAAAACAAATAACCTAGTTAAAAAATTGGCAGAAGACATGAATAGACATTTTTCCAAAGAGGACGTACAGATGGCCAACAGACACATGAAAAAATGCTCAACATCACTCATCATTAGGGAAATACAAATCAAATCTACAATGAGATATCACCTCACACCAGTCAGAATGGCTAAAATTAAGAACACAAGAAGTAACGGATGTTGGTGAGGATGCAGAGAAAGGGGAACCCTCTTACACTGTTGGTGGGAATGTAAACTGGTGCAGCCACTCTCAAAAACAGTGTGGAGTTTCCTCCATACTGAAAGATAGAACTACCCTACCATCTAGCAATTACACTACTAGATATTTAATCAAAGGATATAAAAATACTGATTTGAAGGGATACGTGCACTCCAATATTTATAGCAGCATTGTCAACAATAGCCCAATTATGGAAAGAGTCCAAATGTCCATCAACTGATGTATGGATAAAGAAGATGTGGTATATATACATACAATGGAATATTACTCAGCCATAAAAGAGAATGAAATCTTGCCATTTGCAATGATGTGGATGGAGCTAGAGAATATTATGTTAAGTGACATATGTCAGTCAGAGAAAGACAAATACCATATGATTTCACTCATATATGGAATTAAGAAACAAAATAAATGATCATAGCAGAAAAAAGAGAGGCAAAAGAAGAAACAGACTCTTAACTATAGAGAAAAAAGCTGAGAGGTGCCTGGGTGGCTCAGTCGGTTAAGTGTCCAACTCTTGATTTCAGCTCAGGTCATGATCTCAGGGTTGTGGTATCAAGCCTCATGTTGGGGTCTACGCTCAATGTGGAGTCTGCTTGTCCCTCTCTGTCCCATCCTCCCCCTGTTCATGTACTTTTTCTCTCTCTAAAAAATAAGTAAATAAATAATCTTTAAGAACAATAAAAAAGAGAACATACTGATGGTTATCAGAGGGGAGGTGGTTGGGGGAATGGGTTAAATAGGTAATGGGGATTAAGGAGTGAAGTTGTGATGAGCATCAGGTATTGTATATAAGTGTTGAATCACTAAACTGTACACTGAAAATAATTTTACACTGTATATTAACTAACTGGAGTTTAAATAAAAACCACACACACACACACACACAGATGTGGTGGATATATACAATGGAATATTACATAGCCATAAAAAAGGTGAGACCTTCCATTTGTGACAACATGGATGGACCTAGAGGTATCACGCTAAGTGAAATAAGTCAGACTGAGAGAGACAAATACCACCATATGGTTTCATTCATATGTGGAATCTAAAAAACAAATGAATAAACAAACAAAAGCAAAATCAAGCCTATAAATATCGAGAACAAACTGATAGTTGCCAGACGGGAGGGGAGTGGAGGGATGGGCAAAATAGGTGAAGGGGAGTGGGAGGTACAGACTTCCAGTTATGGAATGAATAAGTCATGGAAATAAAAGATACAACATAGGGAATATAGTCATTGATATCATAATAGCATTGTATGTTGACAGGTGGTAGCTACACCTGTGGTGAGCATAGCAAAAAGTATAGGGATGTTGAATAACTATGTTGTACACCTGAAACTTAGGTAACATTGTGTGTCACCTATCCTCAAAAAAAAAAAAAAAGAAAGAAAAATATAAAAATATAAACTTAATTTTGTTTTAGTCAATTTGTTTGGGGATTTTTCTGTTACCTGGAGCTGACCTGAATCCTAGTTAATAAATATCTCAATTTAAAGCTGTAATGTTATAAAGCTGTAATACTATAAATACTATAAATTTATAAATACTATAAAGTTTCCAGATCAATGCCTTGATTTCAACTTATAATTCTGATCACATTTTTATTGCCTCTCTTCTCTGGAGATCTCCAACTCCTCTTCTATGATATGTTTTCTGGTTTTATAGGTTAATCACAGAGAAGTTTCTCACCTTTTCTTGTTAATATTGTATCAACCTCTCCCAAGCTTATCTTTCTAGACCAAATATTAAAGCTTCTCATGTACGCCCTCTGTGAATTTCTCCTTAGACTTCTTGCAGCTATGTTGTTAGATAATGTTTCATATTTTTCTAGTTACGTTATTAGATGCAAAAAAAAGTGTTCATGAAGATTATGTGAGGTTTTTTGTGAGTTATAAACATAAATGACCCTATTTTATTTGTTCCTTTTTGCCTTGTATTCAACTTTATTTGGTATGTATATAACAACACCTCTATTCCTTATGTTACTTTGATTTTTTTTTTTTACTTGCTATATAGTTAGCCATCAGTGCTCCTCTACTCTTCCCCTTTCTACACCTGCTTCAGGAGGCTGAGCAATCCTGACTGGCCAGTTGGGAAACTGACCACAAATCAGTACATAGAAGAAGTGGTCCGAGCATTTATTGCTCTGACTCCCTCCATGCAAGGTCACTAAAAATTTGATCAGAGCTCAAGATCCTGTCAGGTGTCCTCTCTGCTCCACTCTCCCTCTCTATCTTGAGGCCCTGGTAACCACTTCTCCCTTTGCTAGGGTTAGGTCTCAATGGTAACAGGATCCTGCACTTGTTATTCCCAGGGTGCTGTGGTTTCTCTCTACTTTGTCATCACATTTGCAAATAGTCCATCTATAAATCCTTCTCAAATTATTCTAATTCGAGTGTGACATCTGTTTCCTCCTGGGACTCTGAGTGACAGAATTAATTGGTGCCAGGAGTGACCCCAGAAAACATATCCTCAAAATAGACTTCTAGATTAGGTTCACTCATGTATTTATTTATTTATTTATTTTTTTTTTTTTTAAAGATTTTATTTATTTATTTGAGAGAGAGAGAATGAGGGAGAACACATGAGAGGGGATAGGGTCAGAGGGCAAAGCAGACTCCCTGCCGAGCAGGGAGCCCGATGCAGGACTCGATCCCGGGACTCCAGGATCATGACCTGAGCCGAAGGCAGTCGCTTAACCAACTGAGCCACCCAGGTGCCCAGGTTCACTCATGTATTTAAAGATAACCTCCTTGCTGCGGGAGGCAGGGCCAGGATTAGAATGAAGCACCTGGAGCACAAAACTTAAGGAGACGTTCACTCTCAGGGTCAGGTGGATTGCGAATGTACCCTAAATGTCTCACATGCTTCCCCTGGTCCCATCCCTACCGTGGAGAAGAGTGGGGGATGGCAGCATGGAATCCAAATAATTCATTGCATGCTATGGTACCAAAATGACTCAAATTATCACCAGTGGTAGATTGGGATTAATTAAACAAGGAAGCCATTAGAGGTGACCCTAATGCCATGCCAGCCTATGTAAGCAAACCAAAATCTAAGCCCATAAAATGCCTAGATGTTGCAAAATCAAAACACTAAGGACAACCAGTCACAAACAGCTGAGTAGACTTTAAGCTATGGCAATCAAATAATTTCCTTTCTTTTCTTCTGTATTTTCTCTACATGTGTCTTTCCCCTGGTGTTTTTAGGTGGAGAGCTTTTAACCACCTCTGCTTTGACACAGCTTGCCTCCAATCAATTTTTACTTAAATAAAATTTTTAAAAATCTTAATATGCCTCAGTTTATCTTTTAACAAGATGAATCCAGGTGAAGGGAAATGTATTGGGAAATCTAGTGGCTTGGGTACCTTGTCATTATGATGACACTAATGATCAGAAAGATAGTGGAGTTACTAGGCATCTTTTGATGCCAGAAAATAGAGAAATGAAAAGTTATGCATAGGCAACAAAGAACACATATAGAGAACTAAAAGCCTCCATGACAGCTTTGAGGAGTTCTTCTCCTTCACAAGTGACTGCCAAGGACCAAGACCAAGATCTAATCATAACGGTTACACCTCTGGACCTTTCCACTAATCAAGGGCATTGATGGGGAATGAGGGAGATCCTGAGACAAGATATTGGGGCATTTGGGCAGATATGGATGAGGCTAGAAATTTTTTAATATCAGAATTCTAACCTTCTCTTATCAGGGGAGACAACTCTATCCTACTGTTGAAGGAACAGGCACTTTTCTGCATAAAAGCCTTTCAGTGTTACTTTCAATGAAACAATTACAGAAAAATACTATATTTATCAATTCCCTATAATAAAAATAATACACCTATTCTTATCGCTCCCATTTTCTTGGCTAGTATGTTCTGACATTTTTGTTCCAGTTCATTATAATAATATACCATTATACCATGCAGAGTAGAATTTTTTTCATTGATTCAACAAAAATTTATTGGGCATTTACTATGTTTTTTAGGATACAACAATAAACCAGACCTATGAGAATCCCTGCTTTCACCCATTCTTACATTTTTTTCAAGATCATAACATAACACTTTCTGTTTTATAGTTATTTAGACAAGTTCCATAGATAAGTGCCTTAATTTCACACATCCCCTCATTTCTTATAACTTTCTTCATTCATGTGTTGTTTTTCTTTTTGATTCTTCACCCTGTTGTTGGGTTATGTCATTTAGTTAGTTTGTATTGAAGAGTAGCAAATAAGCCACTCCAAAATGTGCCTCTTTGGCATAAAGATTATTTTGAGCTGATTATTTTGAGAAACTACAGACACTGAAGAAGCTCTGAAAAGAGAGTAGAAGTTGACCTTCTGTAAAGGAGATGTACATTTATAAAGGAAATCTCCATTTCTGTTTCCCACTCTACTAGGAAGAGAAGGTCTACTCTAAATCACAAGAGAATATTGTGAATAGAGAAGGCACCTTAAATCTCCATATCAACCTTTTCCTTCTTTACTGTACTTTTCCTTATAAGCTCCTATAACTGTCCTCTCCCCTTCCCCAACATCTTTCTTTTTGTTCTTAGCTGAAGATGGTATTTAAAGTGGTGTCTTGGGGCCATTTCAAGTAGTTACTCAGTTTTCCTGGATATCAACCATATATGTGTGTAAGGCATATATGTTATTGGGGCACCTGGGTCACTCAGTCTGTTAAGCATCTATCTTCAGCTCAGGTCATGATCCCAGGGTCCTGGGATCAAGTCCTGCATCAGGCTACCTGCTCAGCGGGGAGTCTAATTCTCCCTCTCCCTCTTTCTTTCCCCCTGCTTATGCTTGTACTCCCTCTCTCTCAAATAAATAAATAAAATCTTTTAAAAAGAGTATGTATGTTATTAAACTTCTATTCATTTTTTTCTTGTTAATCTGCCTTTTACTACTGCAGTTCTCAGCCAAGAACTCAGAAGGGCAGAGGGAAAATTATTTTAAATCATTTATATAATAAGCACTTATTATATAAATAATTTAAATAAGTTATTTAATTTTATTCGCCTACAACATGCTTGGTTTTTTGTTGTTTGTTTCTTTAGGAAAGGTTCTGGAGGATTTGCACATAAGAGAATGTTTTCCTAAAAATAAATAAATAAATAAATAAATAAATAAAAGAATGTCTTCCTATTGTTTTTACAAATAAATAACTACTGAGCAGAAAAGAGAATCCTTTTTTGGAATTTCTAGTGTCTTCAAATGTTACTTGAGAAATCTCAGTCCAGTCTGAAGGATTTTCCTATAAGGTAACTTCTTCTGCTTGGCTGCATGTAGAATTTTTTTCTTCCTTTGAGTAATTTGAGAAGATAAAAAAAACAACAATAACTTCAGCGTTGTTCTTCTTCCTCAAGATTGCTTTAGCTATTCAGGGTCTTTTGTGGTTCATACAGTTGGTATTTTGATAGGGATTGCATTGAGTCTGTCGATTGCTTTGGGGAGTATGGGAATTTTAACCATATTAATTCTTTCTATCCATGAGCATGACATATCTTTCCCTTTGTGTCTTCTTCAATCCCTTTCATCAATGTCTTGCAGTTTTCAGAGTAGAGGTCTTTCACCTCTTTAATTAAGTTTATATCTAGGTATCTTACTCTTTTTGACGTAACTGCAAATTGGACCATTTTCTTAATTTCTCTTTCTGCCACTTTGTTACCAGTGTAAAGAAATGAAGAAAAAATTTCCCAAAGTTGATCCAGGCTCCAGGTCAGACTTTCTTTCTACTCCATAAATCTCCTTTTGGGAACAAATTAGGTTTAAGTGAGTCTAATAAACCCAATGGAATTAAAGACATCTTCTGAGAAACTAAGTGTTCATGTAATCAGTTGACTATCAATTAATATTCTAATGATCTTTAAGCATTCTTTTTCTCTCTTATCTAATCTAAGGATGATTAGGCATTTATTTAACCATTCTCTTTTCTTGTAGAATATCATTACCAAGAGTAAAACTTTGGTATATTTAGGTTTTCTTTTACGACAAATATAAATAAAAGCTTCACAGCTACACATAACTAAATTATCAGAAAAAATTAACAAAATTAAACCTAAAGAAGGTCAAAAGAAGCAAATAAAGATAAACAGATTTAATTTGTTAAAAATTTTAAAAATTAAGGTAACAATAAGACTGACGAATCTGAAAGTTAATAATTCAAAGGAAAAAGGAAGAATACTAAACCTGATTTCTCCAAAATTCTTTAGTTAAAATAGAACTCACTCAGAAAGGAGTACACAGGAAGAGATTCATGTGCACTTTTATAAAAAACTCCAGTGCTAGGAATATATCCTTAAAAAAAATGAGAGATGTTGAAAAGATTATGAATAGAGAAGGCACATGCATTTCAATACTATTTATAAAAATAGTGAAAAAAATTGGAAGCAACTAAATTGTTCCACAGGAGTGTAATTCATTTTTTCATTAATAAATATTTCTTTAGTATTTATTGTGTATTGGGAAATGCGAGGTATGGAAATTATCAAGAAAATGCATTATGGGGCGCCTGGGTGGCTCAGTCATTAAGCGTCTGCCTTCAGCTCAGGTCGTGATCCCAGGGTCCTGGGATCGAGTCCCACATCGGGCTCCCTGCTCGCCAGGAAGCCTGCTTCTCGCTCTCCCACTCGCCCTGCTTGTGTTCCTGCTCTCGCTGTCTCTCTCTCTGTCAAATAAATAAATAAAATCTTTAAAAAAAAAAAAAAGAAAAGAAAAGAAAATGCATTATGGTAAATGATTGAGACTATTATGCAATAATTGAAATTGGTTTACCAATTTATCCATATATATTAAAAATGAATAAATTGCTTCAGCCAAAGATCCTATTTTTTTTAAGTTTTAATTATTTAAGTAATCTCTACACCCAATGTGGAGCTGGAACTCACTACCCTGAGATCAAGAGTTGCATGCTCTTCCAACTGAGCCAGCCAGGCACCCCCCCGCCCAGCAATTCTATTTTGAGAAATATACCTCAAAGATGGGGGCGCCTGGGTGGCTCAGTTGTTAAGCATCTGCCTTCGGCTCAGGTCATGATCCCAGGGTCCTGGGATCGAGCCTCGAATTGGGCTCCCTGCTCAGCAGGAAGCCTGCTTCTCCCTCTCCCTCTCCTTGTGTTCCCTCTCTCGCTGTGTCTCTCTCTGTCAAATAAATAAATAAAATCTTTAAAAAAAAAAAAAGAAATATACCTCAAAGAAATAATCAGAAATGAATGCAAAGGTTTATAGAAAAAGATCTTTACTTATAGTAGTGAAAACTTGTACTTTTTACTCATTGTTGTAAGAATGTGTCTATGATAAGGGATTGTATGACACCTCCATATACAAAAATAGAAGATTTTTTAATGGTGCATGATTCATTTTGTGTTAATTTTTTATATGGTATAAGGAAAAAGTTCAAATTCATTCTATTGTATATAAATGTCCAGTTGTCCCAGCACCATTTATTGAAAAATCTATGTTTTCTGCAATGGATTATTTTGGTATCCTTTTGAAAATTAATTGATCATAACTGTTTATTTCTAGACTCTCAGTTCTAGTCCATTTATCTACATGTCCATCCTTAGGGCAGTACCAGTACTGTCTTGATTGTGAGCCTAAATATAAGAGCTAAAACTATAAAACTGTTGGGGCACCTGGGTGGCTCAGTCTGTTAAGTGTCTGGCCAGGGTCCTGGGAATGAGCTCCTCATCAGGCTCCCTGCTCAGCCAGAAGCCTGCTTTTCCCTCTCCTCCCTATTCATGCTCTCTCTTGCTCTCTCTGTTGCTATATCTCTCTCTCTCTCTCTCTTAAATAAATAAATAAATAAGTAAATAAATAAATAAATAAAATCTTTAAAAAAAAAAGAAGAAAACTATAAAACTGTTAGAATAAAACCTAGGGGTAAATTTTTGTGATCTGAGATTAGGCAAATCCTTTTCAGAATGACACCAAAATTATCAGGAACAACAAGAAAAAAGAGGCAAACTCATCAAAACTGAAAACATTTGTGCTACTATGGACACATCAAGAAAAGGAAAAGATAACTCACAGAATGGGAGAAAATATTTGTAAATCATACATCAGATAAAGCCTTGTATCCAGAATATATTAAAAAACATTTATGGCCGGGGGGGGGGGGGGGAGCAAGATGGCGGAGGAGTAGGACACCTGGATTTCGTCTCCTCTCAGGAATTCAGCTGGATAGGGATCAAACCATTCTGAACACCTACAAACTCAACAGGAGGTCGAAGAAAAGAAGAGCAACAACTCTCTCATCAGAAAAGCGACCACTTTCTGGAAGGTAGGACGTGCGGAGAAGTGAATCCGAGGCGATATTCGGGAGGATAGACGGCGGGGGAGGGGCCTCCGTCGGCCACTTCTGGCAAGTGATAGAGCCGCGGAGCACAAAATCGGAACTTTTAGAAGTCGGCTCCGCCGAGGAACGTCACTCTGGTGGCTAAGCGGGGGGTGGAACCCTCTGGGACAGTGTGGTCTCAGGACCCTCGGGGTCACAGAAAGACCGGGGGTGCCTGAGTGTGGCAGAGCTCCCAGGTAATGGAGCAGGGAAGCCGGCTGCAGAGGCAGAGCCCAGGCGCGGGCTCTCAGCTCGGGGTTGCCATAAACCATGATCCGCGGCACAGTCGGGCCCCTGCTCCTCCAGCAGGGACCCAACAAGCGGCAGAACCGGGGAGACTCACCTTCCTCCCCCGGGAGGAGCCGCGCGGGGGTGTGCTGCAGGGATCTGCTGGGTTTGGAGACTCCACACAGGGTCGGGTGCCAGAGATAGAAACGCGCAGTCACAGGCCGGGTGAGCACGGAGTGCGGCTGGAGACCGGGGAGACGGGAGTGACTGGCGGCTTTTCTCTGGGGGCTCACTTGGAAGCGGGGCCCGAGTTCTCGGCTCCTCCGGGGCGGAGATTGGGAGGCCGCCATTTTCACTCTCCGCCTCCAAAGCTGTATGGAAAGCTCGCAGGGAACAAAAGCCCCGGAGAGCAAACCCGAGCAGATTACTTAGCCGGGAGGGGGCAAGGGCGGGGCAATTCCACCTCCGGCAGAGACATTTGGAAACCACGGCAACAGGCCCCTCCCCAGAAGATCAGCGAGAACAGCCAGCCAAGACCAAGTTTACCCATCAATGAGAACGGCAGAACTCCAGCGCTAGGGGAATACTGCACATAGAATTCATGGCTTTTTTACCATGATTCTTTAGTCTTTCAAAGTTAATTTTTTTAACTATCTTTTTTTTCTTTTTTTTCTTTTTGAATTTTTCTTTTTCCCTTTTTCAACCAACATCTTATCAATCCCTTTTTTTAAAAAAAACATTTGTATTTTTCATATTTAGAGTCATATTCTATCCCTTCATAGTAGTTACCCGTATTGTTGGCTTATATATATAAGTTGTTCTCTCTTTAAAATTTTGAGATAGTTTCTTCTAACAGATTAAAATGTACCCTAAATTTCTAGTATATGGTGTTTTCTATTCCCCTGCCTGATCACATCCTCTCCCTTTTTTTTTTTCTTTTTTTAAATCCTCTTCTTTCTTTTTTCAAACAACTTCTTATCAATTCCTTTTATAAAATTTTTTATAATTTCCATCTTTACAGTCATATTCCATCCCTTCATCATATCAACCCTTATTTTTGTACATATATAAGTTTTTCTTTCTTTAAAATTTTGGGAGGCACTTTCTTCTAAAAGACCAAAATACACCCCAAATCTAGTGTGTGGCACTGATCTATATACCAGCCTGATCATATTTGATCATATTCTGTTTTTTTGTTGTTGTTGTTGTTGTTTTGTTTTGTTTGTTTTTGTTTTTATCTTTATCTTTTTCTTTTTCTTTTTTTTCTTTCTCTTTTTTCTCTCTTTCCCTTTCTTTTCCCACTGCTTTAGGTCTTTTCTGATTTGTTTAGAGTATATTTTCTGGGGACGTTGTAACTCTGCTAGCATTTTGTTCTCTCATTAATCTATTCTCCTCTGCACAAAATGACAAGATGGAAAAAATCACCTCAACAAAAAGAACAAGAGGTAGTACCGACTGCCAGGGACCTACTCAATACGGACATTAGTACGATGTCAGATCTAGAGTTCAGAATCATCACTTTAAAGATACTAGCTGGGCTTGAAAAAAATATGGAAGTTATTAGAGAAACCCTTTCTGGAGAAGTAAAAGAACTAAAATCCAACCAAGTAGAAATCAAAAAGGCTATTAATGAGGTGCAATCAAAAATGGGGGCGCTAACTGCTAGAATAAATGAGGCAGAAGAGAGAATCAGTAATATAGAAGATGAAATGATGGAAAATAAAGAAGCTGAGAAAAAGAGAGATAAACAACTACTGGATCACGAGGGCAGAATTCGAGAGATAAGCGATACCATAAGACAAAACAACATTAGAATAATTGGGATCCCAGAAGAAGAAGAAAGAGAGAGAGGGGCAGAAGGTATAATGGAGCAAATTATAGCAGAGAACTTCCCTAATTTGGGGAAGGAAACAGGCATGAAAATCCAGGAAGCACAGAGAACCCCTCTCAAAATCAATAAAAATAGGTCAACACCCCATCTAATAGTAAAACTTACGAGTCTCATAGACAAAGAGAAAATCCTGAAAGCAGCTCGGGAGAAGAGATATGTAACCTACAATGGTAGAAACATTAGATTGGCAACAGACCTATCCACAGAGACCTGGCAGGCCAGAAAGGACTGGCAGGATATATTCAGAGCACTAAATGAGAAAAATATGCAGCCAAGAATACTATATCCAGCTAGGCTGTCATTGAAAATTGAAGGAGAGATAAAAAGCTTCCAGGACAAACAAAAACTAAAGGAATTTGCAAACACAAAACCAGCCCTACAGGAAATCTTGAAAGCGGTCCTCTAAGCAAAGAGAGAGCCTAAAAGCAACATAGACCAGAAAGGAACACAGACAATATATGGTAACAGTCACCTTACAGGCAATACAATGGCACTAAATTCCTATCTTTCAATAGTTACCCTGAATGTAAATGGGCTAAATGCCCCAATCAAAACACACAGGCTATCAGACTGGATTAAAAAACAAGACCCATTGATATGCTGTCTGCAAGAGACTCATTTTAGACCCAAAGACACCTCCAGATTGAAAGTGAGGGGGTGGAAAACCATTTACCATGCTAATGGACACCAAAAGAAAGCTGGGGTGGCAATCCTTATATCAGACAAATTAGATTTTAAACCAAAGACTGTAATAAGAGATGAGGAAGGACATTATATCCTACTTAAAGGATCTATCCAACAAGAAGATCTAACAATTGTAAATATCTATGCCCCTAACATGGGAACAGCCAATTATGTAAGGCAATTAATAACAAAAGCAAAGAAACACATCGACAACAATACAATAATAGTGGGGGACTTTAACACCCCCCTCACTGAAATGGACAGATCGTCTAAGCAAAAGATCAACAAGGAAATAAAGACTTTAAATGACACACTGGACCAAATGGACTTCACAGACATATTCAGAACTTTCCATCCCAAAGCAACGGAATACACATTCTTCTCTAGTGCCCATGGAACATTCTCCAGAATAGATCACATCCTAGGTCATAAATCAGGTCTCAACCGGTACCAAAAGATTGGGATCATTCCCTGCCTATTTTCAGACCACAATGCTTTGAAACTAGAACTCAATCACAAGAGGAAAGTCAGAAAGAACTCAAATACATGGAGGCTAAAGAGCATCCTACTGAAGAATGAATGGGTCAACCAGGAAATTAAAGAAGAATTAAAAAAATACATGGAAACCAATGAAAATGAAAACACAACTATTCAAAATCTTTGGGATGCAGCAAAGGCAGTCCTAAGAGGAAATTATATAGCAATACAAGCCTTTCTCAAGAAACAAGAAAGGTCTCAAGTACACAACCTAACCCTACACCTAAAGGAGCTGGAGAAAGAACAGCAAATAAAGCCTAAACCCAGCAGGAGAAGAGAAATAATAAAGATCAGAGCAGAAATCAATGAAATAGAAACAAAAAGAACAGTAGAACAGATCAACGAAACTAGGAGCTGGTTCTTTGAAAGAATTAACAAGATTGATAAACCCCTGGCCAGACTTATCAAAAAGAGAAGAGAAATGACCCAAATCAACAAAATCATGAATGAAAGAGGAGAGATCACAACCAACACCAAAGAAATACAAACAATTATAAGAACATATTATGAGCAACTCTATGCCAGCAAATTAGATGACCTGGAAGAAATGGATGCATTCCTAGAGATGTATCAACTACCAAAACTGAACCAGGATGAAATAGAAAACCTGAACAGACCTATAACCACTAAGGAAATTGAAGGAGTCATCAAAAATCTCATTGATCCCATTTACAATTGCACCCAAAACCATAAGATACCCAGGAATAAATCTAACCAAAGAGGCAAAGGATCTGTACTCAGAAAACTATAAAATACTCATGAAAGAAATTGAGGAAGACACAAAGAAATGGAAAAACGTTCCATGCTCATGGATTGGAAGAACAAATATTGTGAAGATGTCAATGCTACCTAGAGCAATCTACACATTCCATGCAATCCCTATCAAAATACCATCCACTTTTTTCAAAGAAATGGAACAGATCATCCTAAAATTTGTATGGAACCAGAAAAGACCCCGCATAGCCAGGGGAATGTTGAAAAAGAAAAGCAAAGCCAGTGGCATCACAATTCCGGACTTCCAGCTCTATTACAAAGCTGTCATCATCAAGACAGTATGGTACTGGCATAAAAACAGACACATAGATCAATGGAACAGAATAGAGAGCCCAGAAATGGACCCTCAACTCTATGGTCAACTCATCTTTGACAAAGCAGGAAAGAATGTCCAATGGAACAAAGACACTCTCTTCAACAAATGGTGTTGGGAAAATTGGACAGCCACATGCAGAAGAATGAAACTGGACCATTTCCTTACACCACACACAAAAATAGACTCCAAATGGTTGAAAGACCTCAATGTGAGACAGGAGTCCATCAAAATCCTAAAGGAGAACACAGGCAGCAACCTCTTTGACCTCAGCCGAAGCAACTTCTTCCTAGAAACATCGCCAAAGGCAAGGGAAGCAAGGGCAAAAATGAACTATTGGGACTTCATCAAGATAAAAAGCTTTTGCAAAGCAAAGGAAACAGTCAACAAAACCAAAAGACAACCGACAGAATGGGAGAAGATATTTGCAAATGACATATCAGATAAAGGGCTAGTATCCAAAATCTATAAAGAACTCATCAAACTCAACACCCAAAGAACAAAGAATCCAATCAAGAAATGGGCAGAAGACATGAACAGACATTTTTCCAAAGAAGACACCCAAATGGCCAACAGACACATGAAAAAGTGCTCAATATCGCTTGGCATCAGGGAAATCCAAATCAAAACCTCAATGAGATACCACCTCACACGAGTCAGAATGGCTAAAATTAACACGTCAGGAAACGACAGATGTTGGCGGGGATGTGGAGAAAGGGGAACCCTCCTACACTGTTGGTGGGAATGCAAGCTGGTGCAGCCACTCTGGAAAACTGTATGGAGGTTCCTCAAAAAGTTGAAAATAGAGCTACCATATGATCCAGCAATTGCACTACTGGGTATTTACCCCAAAGATACAAAAGTAGGGATCCAAAGGGGTACATGCACCCCGATGTTTATAGCAGCAATGTCCACAATAGCCAAACTGTGGAAAGAGCCAAGATGTCCATCGACAGATGAATGGATAAAGAAGATGTTGTATATATATACAATGGAATATTATGCAGCCATCAAAAGGAATGAGATCTTGCCATTTGCAACGACGTGGATGGAACTGGAGGGTATTATGTTGAGTGAAATAAGTCAAACAGAGAAAGACATGTATCATATGATCTCACTGATATGAGGAATTCTTAATTGTAGGAAACAAACTGAGGGTTGCTGGAGTGGGGGGTGGGGTGGGAGGGATGGGGTGACTGGGTGATAGACACTGGGGAGGGTATGTGCTCTGGTAAGCGCTGTGAATTGTGCAAGACTGTTGAATCTCAGATCTGTACCTCTGAAACAAATAATACAATATATGTTAAGAAAAAAAGAAGAAGAAGGTAGTGGGAGGGGAAGAATGAAGCGGGGGAAATCGGAGGGGTAGACGAACCATGAGAGACGGTGGACTCTGAAAAACAAACAGGGTTCTAGAGGGGAGGGGGGTGGGAGGATGGGTTAGCCTTCTGGTGGGTATTGAGGAGGGCACATTCTGCATGGAGCACTGGGTGTTATGCACAAACAATGAATCATGGAACACTTCATCTAAAACTAATGATGTAATGTATGGGGATTAGCATAAGAATAAAAAAAAAACATTTATGGCCCAATAATAAAAAGACAAATAATCCAATTAAAAATGGGCAAAGTATCTGAGAGACATTTTTTCCAAAGGACATATACAAATGGCCAATAAGTACCTGAAAAGATGTTTGGCATTATTTTTTATCCGGGAAATGCAAATCAAAACCATACACACCCACTAGGATGGCTATAACAAAAATGAGAGATAGTAAGAAGTTTTGGCAAGGATGTGGAGAAAGTGAATCCCTCACACATTATTGGTGTAAATGTAAAATGGCCTAATTCCTTTGGACAACAGTCTGGCAGTTCCTCAAAATGTTAAACCCAGAGTTACTATATGACCCAGCAATTTCACTCTTAGATATCTATCAAGATAAATGAAAATATATGTCCACACAAAAACTTATCCAAAGTATTCATGGCAGTCAAAAAATGGAAATCTCCCAAATGTGTGTCAGTCAATGAATGGATAAATAAAATATGGTATATACATACAATGGAATATTGTTCATCAATAAGAAGAAATGAAGTACAGCTACAATGTGGATAAACTTCAAAAACATCATCCTAGGTAAAAGAAGCCAGTCACAAGAGACCATGTAATGTATAATTTCATTTATATGAAAGGTCCAGAATAGGCAAACCCATAGAGACAGAAAGTAGATTAGTTCCTGCGTAGTTCTGGTGGGGCAAATGGCCGGTGGCTATTCAAAGGTAAGGGTTTCTTTTTTGCTTGGTAAAAGTGCTCTATACTTAGAGTACGGTGATGGCTGCACAACTCTAGAAATACACTAAAAACCACTGAATTGATATATTTTAAGTGGGTCAATTGTATAGTATGTGAATTACATGTAAATAAAGCTGTTTAAAATGTAATCGAGAAGTTTCCAAAAAGGAGTAGAAGAAATTGCCATTCTCCTCTCAGCAATCATCCAAAACAGGGACTTGACAATGAATTTTATGCATTTTTTTTGTCATGAAGGAGCAAAGACTGACTGAGCTTTAGTACCTTCTCCATTCCGTACTCCAGTACCTACTAATTTGACTTGACGTATAAAAGGAATTTTCTGCTGTCCCAGGTACATGTTGTTAAATATACCAAAAAAAAAAAAGGTTAGAAAGCAACATGAAAAATGTTCACAGTGATGGTATCTCTGGTTGATAGAGTTGATAGAGTTTAGAAATCTTTCTAAATTTTCTTGAGTTTCCATTTTAAGCAGCATGTCTTATTTCATAATCGGTAAAAAAACATATAAAGGTATTTCAAAATTTCGTAATAGGAGATAGCAAAATTTGTCATCGCTTCCTGAGGAAGTTTTCTGCATCTGTGAAGCCCATAGAGCAACCTTCCCTCTCAATATTCCTATCACAAATATTAAACCTCACATCTGCGTTGGCTGTCTTGACCTGAAGGAGTCACCTCAAAATAAAAGCCACTTTGCTGTGAGGATTATTTTGAACTGAGGGCAAATGAGAATCAACAGGTCCAGGAAGAGTTCTCTACCCGCTCCTTATCTGCCTGAAAGCAATACATAAATTTCCCTTTGAGGAAGGTGGCCCCAACCTTCACCAAGGAGACTCTTATTATTGAAGACAGGAAGTCAACACCACCATGAGTTTACATAAACAGACTTTACTAAAATAGCCCTTATATTCCTTTAGATCCACCATATATTTCCTAGTCATTTTCCCACCATTTTTTTATTGCTTAAAGCCCAAAACCTCTTTCCTTTGTAAAAAGAGTATACGAGTTGATGAGTAACCACTTCTTTGAGTTTCATTTCTTTCCTAGGAACTCCTGTGCGTGTAAGTATTAGTAAAAATTGTGCACCTTTACACCTATTAATCTTTTGTTAGTTTAATTTGAAAGGTTCCAGAAATAAATTTAGAAGGGTAGAGGAAAAGTTTTTCCTTTCAGAAAGTCCCTTGTGTTTTTTAAATTTTGTTTATATTTAGTTTTATTTGCATAAAATGTTTTAAGAACTAAAATTTCATCAATACTGGTTTTTATGACTTATATGTCTGGTATTGCATAAGATTCATTACACTTTTATGTGTGCTTTTTCTCCCTCAACTATATTCCAAGCTTGAGGGAAAGACTATGTCATAACATAATATGGATGGTCTAATTCCTCTAAAATAGTCCTTGACACAGTGTAGGTAATCAATAAGCAATTTTTAGACCCTTCTATTATAAAACATTTTTTTAGTAACAAAAAAGCATGCACTGAAGGTTGCTTTACATAAATATCTTTACCAATCATTTTGTTCTAGATATTTATAGCTCATTTTATCCTATGGCATATCACTGTTAGTAAATCACCATTTGGATTCTATAGCTTATTTTTAAATTGCCTTTGAATATTTGATTTTTTATAAAAGTCATCCTATACTCTAAAAAAAAACCAAAAACAACAAACTTAAGCTGCAAATGTGTTTTCATTTATGGTACATCTTTCTTGTATCCTGTCTTTTCATATCTCATTTACCCAAGCTTGGATTTTAGTAGATTTTTCTGATTTCTTTAGCAGAATTTTACAGCTATTAAAATAAAAAGGAAACTTTCTTTTTTAACTTAAACAATGATTTTATGGAATGTATTTAATAGTAATCAAATATCTTTAAGCAAACATTCCTCATAATTAAAATGTGCTATTCTAGCTCTTAACTGTCCTTGGGCAAACCCACCACATATGAAAAAGATTATCTTTCATTCTGTCTTCACACTGATCCTTTGATGAGATGAGGGTCTGTGAGAGGTAATCCTTATGCTCTAACACTTGGCTGAGTAGTAAGACTAACTCTTAAGAGATTTCTTGTGAACTGTCAGACCCAGATATAATGGAATGTTTCTGATCATCCCTTTCCCACTTCCCCCTCCTTACTTTCCTTTCTCACTCCACTCCACCAGTCTGTCTCCATTCATCCCTTCTTTCAAACTATCACCAGATTGAGAGTCAATCAGAACTTCCCTGTATTAGTGTTTTTAATGGATTAACAGTGCCTGGATAAAGTCCATTGTGAAAACCAAAAAAAGGTATGTGGTGAAGAGGAGGATATGGACCACTAGCTGGTTTGTCAAGATGCTATTTGCCTTGAGGCAGTCATCACTTTCATGATGGGTCTTCATATGAACTAATCTTGTCAATTTGCCCAAAGTCTAGGCTCACTAGAAAAGAAATGTAAACATTTTTTACCAATGTATTTAACTACAGTGAAAAATTAAACTGGGAGGAGGACTGGCTATTCTGACCAGCTCAATGCTGAATTCTTAGAGAGAAACATGTGAGAAACTATTATAATTGAAATTATGGCACTTAGAATCAGGGCAAGAAGTGGTATGTTTTTGATACCTGTTGGCAGTAAGTTCAAGCTGCAGTATGCAAATTCATACTGAACATTGAAATCTTATATTGCCTAATGGATCATTAAATAGCCATTCTTCAAATAGACCAATCCTTTCTTTATACATGTCAATATTATTGATAAGAGACATATTCTTACTTTACTTGCTTCTGCACTGAGAAACATTTTATCTCTGAGACACCTCTGGCACACATCTGATATCTTACATCTGACCTCATCTCATCATTTTACATTCCCAATCTCAGATTTATTTGTTTTGGTTCAGGCTACAGTGACCTGAGAGCAAAAAGATCGTGTATAACCAGTACCAGCTACATAGTCTTTGGGTTCACTGCGAAATGTGGAGACCCTTGTTTAAAAATTATTAACAATTTCAAGACAGTGACAGCAGAACATCAAACCAAGTGCAGGGCCCTTCTGAGCTCAGGGTCCTGAGGCACTGCTGAGGTCACACACTAATGAAATCAGCCTATATATATAGCAGTCTTCCAGGGCAAGAGTCATTAAACTAGGGGTGCCTGGGTGGCTCAGTCGGTTGGGCGTCTGCCTTCAGCTCGGGTCATGATCTCAGGGTCCTGGGATGGAGCCCCATGTCGGAATCCCTGCTCAGTGGGGAGCCTGCTTCTCCCTCTGCCTACTTGTGCTCTCTATCTCTCTGTCAAATAAATAAAATCTTAAAAAAAAAAAAAGAGTCATTAAACTACCACCCACAGCCCAAATCCAGCTGCTCCCTATTTCTGTAAGTGAAGTTGTGTTAGAATATAGCCACGCCCATTGGTATTGTCTATAGCTGCTTTTGCTCTATAATAGCAGAGTTTATTGACTGATTGATTGATTGATTGATTTGAATAGCAGAGTTCTATACTTGCTACAGAGATTGCATGGCCCACAAAAACTAAAATATAGTCTAATAGAAAAAGTTTGCCAATTCCCACTCTAGTGTCTGATGATAAGCCCCTGTTTCACATTTGCTATGCAAAATGAACACTCAGCAATCTACAATTTGATCCACTCTCCTCCTAAGAAACCATGGAGGGCCCATGTAGATCCTGCTGCTGTAAATCAGAAGGATCCACAGACTGAAGTGCCAAGAATTTCTATGGTGCTGTAGGACAGCAACACCCCTGATTCTCTATGGGGAAGCCTGCAAAGCTACCTGATCTCGTCTACCCAGATTTCTTGGGTACATAGGATTTTTAAACATAGTTGCCACAAGACCACATACAACTGCCAAATCCCAGTTAGAAAACTGGTATTTGCCTAGTCTTGTGGTTCCATTGCATGAGGGATTGGACTTAAAAACTGCTCTTCTTTGGCTTGAAATGAAAACTGTGAAATCCTCTGGCTCCATATCCAGCATTTCCATCCCACACCTCAATTCTCCAGGACCAGGTACCCACATAATACTTGAGCTTGGGTCCCTATCAAGAACTTTTGAGGATCTGAGATTTTACCATACATGGTATCTGGTTAGCCTGCCACATTTTCATGGATGCCAGTAGAAGATATGAGACACCTGAGTAGGAAACGGAAGACAGTCTAGTACTCACAGCTAGTTCTGTAGCCAGAATAATAGCATTTTTGCACCATTTCCCCATGTCCCTATTCCAATAGGGTGACACAAAGTTCAGTTTATACCTACACGTGCAGGGGGTTGTTTTACAGGAAAGGTACCTTGAGTCTAGGAAATAAGATTTTTTTTTTTTACAATGCGCTATAGGATTGTAAACACACATGTCCCTTGCTGTAGTAGCAAACATTATTTTTCCTACACTAGACAGTAAGCCAACTTGTCTTTTGCTCTGAAGGGACACTATCTCTATCTTCCAAGGTAATTTGATACACAAACATCCCTGAAAACACAGTTCAGAACATAAGGCAATCAGTGCCCTGGTTGCAAGTTGTGCCAAAATGCAGAAACTCTTGGAGAATGGTCTCTCAACTTCCCCTATTTGGACTTGATCTTTTATGGTGATTTCTCCCATCCATCCCCATAGCTGGAAATGAGTGCCCCTTTTCCGGTGAGTGAGTTGGATTTTTGCTAACGATTTCCCCTAGCTTTGATTCCTTCTCTTCTAGTTCACAGCTGTAGACCAGGCAGTTCAGAGAAATACATCCTACCCACCCTACTGCCCCCACACCAACACAGAACTACCTGCTCTCTCCTGTTTTGTTAACTTTCCAAGTAGAATTTTATCAGTTGTTGTCTGTACATAACTGCAAACTTGAGTACCTTACTATGTTGAAAGCACTTAGCCACTCCCCCAGTGTTCTTCTTAATTTCCTGAAGTTTGTGTGTGTAATAGTCCAAAAAAAATAAAATGATGATATTAAAGTCAAGTGCCAGAGTATTTCAGCCATCATACCAAAATGTCGAGTTGGTTATTGGAATCATGCTTAGCATGTTCTGTGTAAGTAGTCTACAGCGCAACTGAGAGGCCAAACAAGAGCGGATAAGAGGGAACAGGAAGGAGGCACGTGGGTGGCTCAGATGGTTAGGCGTCTGCCTTCGGCTCATGTCATGATCCCAGAGTCCTGGGATCGAGTCCCGCATCAGGCTTTCTGCTTAGTGGAGAGCCTGCTTCTCCCTCTCCCTCTACTGCTTCCCCCCTGCTTGTGCTCTCTCACTCTCTATGTCAAATAAATAAATAAAATCCTTAAAAAAAAAATTTTTTTTTTAAAAAGAGGGAACAGGAAGAAGAATCAGGAACTGACTCCAAACAAAAACACCATCCGGAGGAAACAGGATAAGCCTGCCCAGGCACTGGAAACTACAATGAGGAAGGAAAAGCAATTACCAGAACAGATGGGCGGAAACAGAGCAACTAACAGAGGTGGAGCCATGTTTATTTGTGTCCTGAGATTCAGGGTGCTGAACAGAATTTGCGCTCATTCTCCGTAGCCCCTGATCTATGATGATACTATACGTAGATACCTCACGGGCATGGATGAGCTCCTGTAAACAATCAAGGTGTTTCTTAAGCCTGTATTTCTCTGTCACTTGTGACTTCCTGCCTTTTCTTGGTGGTGGTGTATGTATGTTTTTATTTTAATGGATGCTAACTTGATTTATTCACTTCCCACTTGCCAAAATATTCAAAATATTTGAATTCCTAGAGAACTGTACAAATTTATGGAGATGATTGGAAAGGATATTAAAACCAGGTCTGTCCTAGAAAATAAGGGACAGATGGTTGTGGGGCATTAAAAAAGAGAACTGGTAAGCCGACAACGAGGTATCTTATTGTCTGCTGTATTTTTTAAAAGCTTGCAGAGCGAGGCATATGTTATTGTTTCATCTCTTTTGATATAACTAAATTCCTTCAAACACATACAATTAAAAAATAATCCACTCTTGAGTAAATTGCATGTACGTGAATAAAAATGCAATCCCTTTTAGAGGAGTTTTGTGTTTCCCAGCTGTCCATGAGATTATTATGTATAATAAATTATATACTCTGTACTCCACATTCCATCAGAACTACAAATGAAAAGATTTAGCCACTCTTTTTATTCCTTATTGAAGTAAAGCCCTCACTATTCATTGGCTATAAAAACTTTATAACCGCTCAATATTTTGAGGTGTTTGGGCACATAAACTTACTCTAATTTTTTTTTTAAGATTTTATTTATTTATTTATTTGAGACAGAGAATGAGAGAGAGAGAACACATGAGAGGGGGGAGGGTCAGAGGCAGAAGCAGGCTCCCCGCGGAGCAGGGAGCCCGATGCGGGACTCGATCCAGGGACTCCAGGATCATGACCTGAGCCGAAGGCAGTCGCTTAACCAACTGAGCCACCCAGGCGCCCAAACTTACTCTAATTTTAATAGTTTATTCATCTAATTGGTTGGACAAAGAGCACCTCTTTCTTTGATATCCTAAATATCAAATGCAATATTTTAAAAACAATGAGAATCATTGAAATTTAGAGTGGGAAAATATTTAATTTTCTCAAGGTAAATAAGAAAACTGAGACTCTGTGACTGCCCAAGCATTATATTCCCAGAAGATCCACTCAGCTAGAAGTGCATTAAAACCACATTTTCAGGCACTTAAGGATGCATGCTCTTTCTATAACATGCAGACTTTTCTGTTTGTGGTTCTCATAGGGAGTTGATTCTAAATGTATTCAAGTAAGTCGTACCTGGACCTATTTTTGTGTATCTCTTGTCATATGACCAGTGGACAGTTCTTTTTTAGTCAATTCTTTTTTTTAATCAACTTTTTATTCGATATTTGTATGTATTGCAAAATGATCACCACAATAAGTCTAGTTAACAACCATCACCATAGAGTTTTGTTTTTTCTTGTTATGAGAACTTCTAAGATCTAAGCTATTAACATCTTTCATATATGTAATACATTATCAACTATAGTCACCATGCAGTACATTACAGCCCTATGACTTATTTTTTTAATAACTAGAAGTTTGTACCTTTTGACCCCCTTCACCCATTTCACCTACCCCTCACTCCCCAACCCCCCACCTCTGGCAGCCATGAATCTATTCTCTGTATCTATGACCTCGGTTTTGTTTTTTGGCCTGTTTGTTGTTTGTTTGTTTAGATACTAAATATAAGTGAGATCATATGGTAATTGTCTTTCTCTGACTTACTCACTTAGGATAATGCCCTCAAAGTCCATCCATTTTTGTCACAGATGGCAAGATTTCCTTCTTTTCTTATGGTTGAATAATATCCCATTGTATATATATACTACATTTAGTTATTCTAGGATTCTATTCTGTATTACTATTTCAGATGAATATTTTAAATTTTTCGATCATTCTTATAATAAGTGATAGGTTTTTTCCTTGGGGTTAAGTTTATTTTTCAAATCGAAATTTAGGAAGCTGAAGAGCCAAATTGAACATAAGTTAAAACTTAAATTTTACCATGTTATGTGGCCAACAACTCCTGATGGTTTTTCAAAGTCTTCATAAAGATTGGTGAAAGAAATTCCACAACAAATGAATTTTATTATTTATCATTATAATGTCTTCACTTAGGGTGTTTCTGGAATGTTCATGAGCCTGAAATACTTAGAAATGTCCATTAGGTTATGTTTTATCATAACCTTTTCATTATTCTTGTTAAATTAAGTATGGTTTTGTTGCTGTTGTTTTTAGGATCCCAAATCCTTCTGTGGAATCTTTTGCAAATAAAATTTCCTCTTTACATAGAAGGAATTCTAATGGAGGAAAGTCTCTGCTCCTTTATATTGACAGCTTTCTTTGTTGCCAAACCAGGCTTTGCTGCCACTTTCAGTGTGCGAGCTTTTCCCTAAGGAGTCTGCCATACGTATTTTCAAGCACTACCCTGTGTTCATATAGCCATTATAAAGTGTGATTTTGTCTGTCTTCCATTAGCGGTTTTTTGTTTTTGTTTTTGGTTTGAGGAACCTCCATACTCTTTTCCATAGGGACTGCACCAGTTTACATTCCTACCAACAGTGTAAAGGGTTCCCTTTTCCCCACATTCTCAAAAGAATCTTATGATCTTTTTTCTTTCTTTCTTTTTTTTTTTTTTTTGATAACAGCCATCCCAACATATAAGGTGATATTTCTTTGCAGTTTTGATTTGAGTTTCCCTGATAATTAGTGATGTGAGAACGTTTTCATATACCTGTTGGCCATCTGTATCTCTTCTTTGACGAAATATCTATTCAATTCCTTCGTCCATTTTTAAAATCATTTGTTTCGTTTTGGTTTTGCTGCATTTTGGATATTAATCCTTTACCAGATATATGGTTTGCAAGTATTTTCTCCTGTTCTGTAGGTTTCCTTTTCTTTGTGTTGTTTACTTTGCCATGCAGAATCTTTTTAGTTTGATGTCATCCCACTTAATCTGTTTTTGCTTTTGTTGTCTGTATTTTTCATAGCATATCCAGAAAGCATGGCCACAGATGTTGTCAAGAAGCTTTTTCTCTGTGTATTCTCCTAGGAGTTTTATGTTTAAGTCTTTAATTCATTTTGAGTTGATTTTTTGTGTATGGTGTAAGATAAGGGCCCAGTTGTCTTCCATTAGCATTTTCTCTATGGTCCTTAGACTAAAAACTCTTGTTATAATGGCCCTAAAGTAAGCTATAGGATTTTATACTGATATTATTTATAAATGATCTTTTCCTCCAAAACCATTTACTATCCACAAGATTTTTTTTTGTTTTAGTTAGTATCAGTCAGTTCATATTAAATATTTACACATTTTTCCCTCCCTTTCTCTTTCCAGATATTTCTTTATTATCATAGGCTAAGATCGGATGTTATTTTTTTCTTCATAAATCATGCAATTTTCTTTTTAAAAGTCAAACATTCACAAAGTCTTTGATAAAACTTTGAGTTAATTTTGGTCAATTACCAAAAAAAATCATAGTAAAACACAAGATTTACCACTTCATTCGTTTTTTTTAAAAGATTTATTTATTTATTTTAGAGAGGTGGGGGGGCAGAGGGAGAGGGAGAGAGAGTCTTAAGCAGACTCTGAGCTGAGCGCAGAGCCCGACGTGGGGCTCAATCTCGCCACCCTGAGACCACCACCTGAGCTGAAACCCAGAGTCAGAAGCCTATCCGACTGTGTCACCCAGACACCCCACCATTTCATTCATTTTTAAGACTACAATTCAGGGACAACAAGTACATTCACAATGTTGTATAACCATCACTGATTAACTTTTAAAAAGATAATAGTGATACCATTTATTGAACTCCTTCCATATGTATTTATTTCATTCATTTTTCAAAATCCCTATGAAGTTCCCAGGTCATGTGACTGGAAAGTGGCAGAATGGGTTCTAGCCCACGTCTTTCTGACTAGTTCAAAATCCGATTTTTTTTTTTATTTGTAGGTGTATAAGTTTAAAATTTGTATTAATGTGGGTGATGGACATGAAGGAGGGCACTTCATGTAATGAGCACTGGGTGTTATATGCAACTGATGAATCACTAAATTCCACCCTGAAATTAATAATACACTGTATGTTAACTAATTTGAATTTAAATAAAACCAATAAATAAATAAATAAATAAAATTTGTATTAATGTAATGCAGGCACACAGTTGAAAAATCAAATAAAAAACAAAACGATAAAAGTAATGGAGGAGGGGCACCTGGGTGGCTCAGTCGTTAAGCATCTGCCTTCGGCTCAGGTCATGATCCCAGGGTCCTGGGATCGAGCCCCTCATCCGGCTCCCTGCTTGGCGGGAAGCCTGCTTCTCCTTCTCCCACTCCCGCTGCTTGTGTTCCTGTTCTCACTATCTCCCTGTCTGTCAAATAAATAAAATCTTTAAAAAGAAAAAAAAAGTAATGGAGGAAATATACAGAATAATTTGTTGATAGCCTTAAAGTAAGAAAGATGTTCCTCTTAAATAAGATAAAAAGCAAAGGACAATAAAAAGGTGATAAACTGATTGGGCGCCTGGGTGGCTCAGTTGGTTAAGCGACTGCCTTCGGCTCAGCTCATGATCCTGGAGTCCCGGGATCGAGTCCCGCATCGGGCTCCCTGCTCGGCAGGGAGTCTGCTTCTCCCTCTCCCACTCCCCATTTGTGTTCCCTCTCTCGCTGTGTCTTTCTCTGTCAAATAAATAAATAAAATCTTTAAAAAAAAAAAAAGGTGATATATTGATGAATTTGACTACACTAAAAATTTTAAATTTGTCTGATAAAAAAAATACCAGAGTTAAAGAAATGGATAGACAGAAAATATTTGCACTGTATATAACCAGCAAAGGTTTATAAGCCAGAATATGTATATATTCATATATGTGTGTATGTATGAATATATATATATATTCCTTTACATCAATAAGAAAAAGACAAACAACTTAATAGAAAGTAAGCAAATGATATGAACAAACAATTCATAGGAGACAAAATACAAACAGTCAATAAACATATGAGAAGATGTTAAACCTCACTGCTAATCAGGGAAATAAGTGAAATTTATTCTGGAAACAAGAATGAAATGTCACTCTTCAACCAGCATATTGGTAAACATTACAAAGTTGACCATATTAGGTTTGGTGAGGTTATAGGAAAATAGGTGTTCTCCTACATTGATGGTGAAGGTGAAATTGGTCAGTCAACTTTGAGGATAATTTGAAAATTCATATACCATATGACCCAGCAGTTCCACCTCTATGCATCTACGCTAGAGAAGCACTAACACACATATGCAGGAAAACTCATAAAAAGGCAATCATTGTGGCTGGTGCTGGTGGCTGGTGGCTGGTGGCTGGGTGGCTCATTCTGTTTGGCATCCAGCTCTTGATTTCTGCTCAGGTCATGATCTCAGGGTTGTGAGATTGAGCTCCACAGTGGGCTCTGCACTAGGTATGGAGCCTGCTTAAGATTCTCTCTTCTCGGGCGCCTGGGTGGCTCAGATGGTTAAGCGTCTGCCTTCGGCTCAGGTCATGATCTCAGGGTCCTGGGATCGAGTCCCGCATCGGGCTCCCTGCTCCTTGGGAGCCTGCTTCTCCCTCTGCCTTTCTCTCTCGCTCTGTCTCTCATGAATAAAAAAAAAAAAAAAAAAGATTCTCTCTTCTCCTTCTGCCCCTCCCCCCATTTACCTCCTCTTAAAAAAGAAGCAATCATTGTATCATTTTTACAATGAAACATGAGAAGCAAGTAACATGTCCTTTGGAAGAGGAATGACTAAATAAACTGTAGCTATATTATGCAATGTTACCCAGCATTTTAAAAGGAGGTAGTTTTGGAGCACCTGGGTGGTTCAGTCGGTTGGGCATCGGACTCTTGATTTTTGGCTCAGGTCATGATCTCGGGGTCGTGGGATCAGTCCCACATCAGGCTCCATGCTCAGCACAGAGTCTGCTCGTCCCTCTCCCTTTGCTCTTCCTCCCCACCCCCCACCCTCACTCATGCTCTTGCTCTCTAAAATAAATAAATAAAATCTTTAAAATAAAATAAAATAAAATAAAAAATATAGAAAAAGGATTTACATATACTAGGTGACATTCATCCCAGTTTACCCAGGATAGCCCCAATTTATACTGGATCTCCAATTCACACTCTAAAGTGCCCCATTGGATAGCTCTCCAACCTATTTTTGGGTGGGGAAAAACTAAAGACACAGAATAATGGATTGGTTTCACAACAAACTGGGTGGCTTAAAATAACAGAAATTTATTGTCTCATAGTTCTGGGGGCTAGAAGTTCAAAAGCAAGGTGTCAGCAGAGCCAAGCTCCTTTTGAAAGCTATAAGGAAATCCTTCTTCCTCCTAGGAGAATACTCTTCCTAGCTTTTGGTGGCCCCAGGTGTTCTTTCACCTAGGGCAGCATAATTCCTGTCCTCCATCTTCACATGGCATTCTCCCTGTGTCTTCACACGGTCTTCCCTCTGTATGTGTCTGTCTCCATGTCCAAATTTCCCTCTTCATAAGGACACCAGTCGTACTTCGATAAAAAAATAAATATTTCTACCTCTTAGTTCCATTTCCAGAGGGAACCACTTTTTAATTGTTAGCTCTTTTTCTTACTACTTACCTTTGATGATTTAAATAACATGCTTAAGAAGATAATTTCTACCTCAGAGCATCATTGAGAGGAGCAAATGAATTATTACATGTCAAGAACTTAGAACTATGCTTGGCATATTAATACTTAATATAGGTTGGCTATTAGTATTTTCATTATACCATTGTTTTGTCATTTATCAATTTTAGACATTACTTATTGACTTCAGCAGTGATAAATGAGGATGTAGGGCTCTTATACCACCCCTCTCCCCTCTCTTATCATCTCAATTGCTTAATCTTGTCAAACACTGATTAACTCAGTTTGAAGTTCTTCCAAGTTGTTCTAATTTCCCCATTGCTTCAGCTTCAAACTCACCAATATCTAGCAGGCTCTTGTCAGAATTACTGCCCTAAAATTTGGAAGAGAATCTGGTTGCCTTGATTGTGGAGAAGTGGTTTTTAATTTCTTGCTGAATCCCTCTCTTTCTTGGCCTTTCCTTTTGTAAATTGAACTAGACTAGTACTGTGCTTCTATTCTGTTTTCCCTCAGCTTCTAGAGATCTAGTTTCAGAGTACCGACCTAAATGATACTGTCAACAATACGTATTTGTTACACAGGGAAGGTAGTCAGTAATACTGTAATAACTTTGTATATCACCATACACATCCCTGTGTGGTAACTAGGCTTATTGTGGGGATCGTGTCAAAATGTATAAAAATTTCGAATCACTATGATGTACACCTGAAACTAATAAGATATTGTGTGTCAATGATCCTTCAATAAAAAAATAAATATTTGGGGCGCCTGGGTGGCTCAGTTGGTTAAGCGACTGCCTTCGGCTCAGCTCATGATCCTGGAGTCCCGGGATCGAGTCCCGCATCGGGCTCCCTGCTCGGCAGGGAGTCTTCTTCTCCCTCTGACCCTCCCCCCTCTCATGCTCTCTCTCTCTATCTCATTCTCTCTCTCAGATAAATAAATAAAATCTTTAAAAAAAATAAATAAATAAATAAATAAATAAATATTTGTTGATGGACTGAAGGCTCTTTTATTATTGTTTTTACTATAATGATACATTTTAGTCTTACCAAGTTAGAATTGAACTCACTGTGAAAACCTACTCACAACCCACACGGGAAGTGTAATAACTACTTCCCGTGTGCAAGTTACTCTTCACAACAGTGTCTAATATTCATAAGAACTCTTTATTTTAAAACATTTTATTGTGGTTTAAATATATACAAAATAAGAGAGAGTAGTATAATGACCTGGTACCTATAACCTTAATTCAAAAGGTATCAACATATAACCAATCTTATTTATATATACTCCTGTATACTCCCCCTCCCAAACTGGTTTATTTATTTATTTAATTTATTATTATTTTTTCAAACTGGATCATTTTAAAGTAAATTCCAGACTTCATCTGTGGATATGTAGGAGATCAGAATATGCCTCCCCAAATAAGCCACTCGTGGCATAAGGATTATTTTGAGCTGGAGGCAATGGAGAAAAAGACACAGGATGAAATTTCTGCCATCCCTCTGTCTTCCTGAAACCACCATAAATCCTCCTTTCAAAGATGTGTGCCCCTTTCCCATACAAGGGAGAGAATAACAACCTTATGACCTGAGAGGAAAGGGCACCAAGAAAGAGTTTACACAAACAAACTTTGCTACAGCTTGCCACCTCTTTTTTTTTTTTCAGGTGAAACAATTTTATTTCACAGTTGTCTTTAAAACCACAAAGACACTATGTTCTTCATATAAAAACATCAGTACAGATACCTATACTTTCTAGAAAATGATTATATAGACCCTCTCAAAGAAAAATGCACACCGTTATATGGTTTCAGACAAGTTGCTAGGGAAAAACACATCTGGACTGATTCCTACGTACAGATTATTGTCATCAGTACATGTTCCTGCATTCTTACAGATTTGATAATAAACATACAGACTGGCTTGTAACTTAATGTTCCATCGGTTCATCAGCCTTTTCTGCAGGTTCATCAGCAGGCTGAGCAGGCTGTGCCTTTCTCTGTGGTCTTTCTTCAAGACCTTCCAGGAATGGAGATACATCATCATCATCATAAATCGTAAACTCCAAGTCTTTACCAACAATTCCAATGGAAACATTCTTTGTAGTTAGGTCCTGTTCTGCAGGAAGCGTCTCTCGTAAGGCACGCAGACCATGTTTAACCAGTTCATTCAAATTGCACTCCATAAACCCAGACATATGTCTCTCCAAGTAAGTACGAGCTGATTGAGAACGGGCTCCAATGGACATGGCTCTACAGTCAAAATAGTTGGCAGATGGACAGGTTTGGAAAATGTGAGGGCCCATATCATCATAACCAGCAATAAGCAGCCCAACACCATATGGTCTCCGGCCATATCGTTGTGTTGGTATCTAGGTCTTGCTTCCAATCAGAGATACAAGACGAGACACAGGAAGAGGTCTGTCAAATACAAATCTGGAATCCAAACACTCTTGGTGCATAAAATTACATAACAGTCTAGCATCAGCAGTAAGTCCCGCAATTGAGATACCAATATGGTTGTCAACATGGAGAATTTTTTTCTGATGAGCTGCAAGCTCTGACTGTGCTCTCTTCAATGCAACCAACACTGCATGGGTTTTTGATTTCAGACCAACTGTGGCTGAACCTTGCTTGACAGCTTCCATTGCATACTCAATTTGATGAATCCTGCCCTGAGGGCTCCAAACAGTGACATCATTGTCATACTGGTTGCGAAACATGGTTCCGGCGCGGGTCTGGCTGCGGCCTCCTGCAGAGGTGCGGGTTCGGGAAAGTTGCCCAGCTTGCCACCTCTTGAAGCTCAAAGCCTCTTTCCTTCATCTTGTCACTTCTAATTTATCCTCTTTTGGCAGATTGGTATCAATGCCTCCAAGCATACCCATTTCTTTGGGGGCTTTTCTCTTCACTCTATGAAGTCCCCTCATGCTCTGCAAAACTTTTAACATCAGATAAATGTGTCTGCCTTTTGTTCTGTTACTCTGTCTGTTGTCAGTGTCTTTTGCAGATCCAGCTGGAGAATCTAAGAGGATAGAGGGAAATTTTCCACTCCTACAGAATTTGAGTTTGTATTTTTAAGATCTCTTTTCTCTTTCTCTCTCTCTCTCTCTCTCTCTCTCTCTCTCCCCTTTAACATCACTAAGAAACATTTACAATACTTCCTTAATATCATTAAATAATATAATATCCAGCCAGTGTTCCAACTTCCTCTATCATCTCATATATGTTTGTTTTTTACAATTGTTTTATTCTACAGGATACAAACAATGTCTTCTTCCCATTGCACAATGGTTGATATATTTCTTAGGTCTCTTTTAACCTATAGACTCCCTTTCTCTCTCCTTCTCTCTCTGTCACTTTGTTGTTGATGTTGAAGAACCTAGGTTATCTGTATTTATATAAAATTTCCCATTTTCTGAATTTTGCCAGTTGCATCTCCTTCCCACCCCCTTACCCCCATCCCACAATGTTCTTCAATTCTCTGAATTTCCTGTAAACTGGTAGTTAGATATAGGGCCTTGATCATACTCAAGTCTGAATTTTTTTTCCAAAAATAGTTTATTGGTGGTAATACACTTTCTATTACATCAGGAGGCATGTAATGTACTTAATGCTCTCTCTTTTTGTGATGTTAGGATTGATCTTTGGTTTCTGGTGCCATTGGCCTAATCCTTTCATTATAAAGTTTCCCACCAACTTTTCACCAAATGATTTTCACAGCCATTGATGATCATTTCCTAGATCTATTATTTTGTTAAGGGATGTATGGTGATGTTGTAATTGTATTACTTCTTCTATAGTTCCAATCTAGAATTCTTCTGTAAGAAAGAATTTTCCTACATGATTTCCCCAAGGTACAGTTCTTATGGAGAGGTGGGAAAACTTTTGTTAGTGGGCAAATGAGTTGGTTCTCTGGCATCCTCTAAAGATGTTCAGTGTGATTTAATGTTAACATATATGAATGCTTAAACTTTCACACCTGCTGATACGTTTAATTCATTATGGTTATCATTCTTCATTTTAATGTTCAAATTATCACTTTGGTCAATGGGAGCCTCTTCAAGTTGGTTCCTGTATCCTTTTGATGTGACCACAGTAGGCTTTCATAGTTTCTTTGCTTTCTCTTTAGGACAAGATGTTCCGGGATCATTTTATACATTTCCTGCTCCAAATCTGAGATCAGTCATTTTTCCAAGGAGTCCTGGATTAAAGAGCCTGACCAAAGTCTATCAGAAAATTGCTTAAAACATTTTCTTAGAGATGCTAGATACTTCCCAGAAGGTGGTTTAATTATTACATCACAACAAAGTTCTACTCTAAATCACTTTTTCTCAAATTTGAGACATCTTTATTTCTCTTAAATAGTAAAATGTTTCATAAACTACTTAGAGAGCTATATAAAATATAAACTTATAATTATGCATGGTTCCATTGTTTTAAAGAAGATGTGATTTAGAGAGTAAGAAGCCACAAGCAGGATAGAGGTGATTAACAAAATCAGTTAGTTACTGATTAGTTACTGAAGCTACTACTTTACCCAACAGCAGTCCAAATGCTTTGACTTCCTCCCCTTTTATTTCCTATTTACTTATTTATACTTACTTTAATAAACTTTCATTTTTAGAGCAGTCTTAGGGTCACAGCAAAATTGAGTGTAAGGTACAGAGATACCCCATATACTCCCTACTTTCACACATGTATAGCTTCCCCCGCTATCAACATTCCCTAGCAGAGTGATACATTTTTTACAAGTGGTGAACCTACAATGACACAGCATTATCACCCAAAGTCCATAGTTTACATTATGGTATGCTCTGGGTTGTTTTGAACTTTTATTTATTAAAATCTGTTGTCGGATTTAAAAAAAACTATTATTGTTTAAAATCTTGGAAAAGCAGAAAAACACCTAGAAGAAAATAAAAGTCACCTGCACTCTCACTCAGGAAAGACCACTGAAATATAGACCTCTGGTATATAGGTTTCCAGGTCTTTCCTTCTTTCCTTCTTCCTCTTTTTCTTTCTGTCATTTGAAACTTAGTTTTTCACCTATTGAAAAGAGAATATTTAAAGGCTACATAGCATTTCATTAGGTGGTTACAACACAATTTCTTTACACAAACTTAGTACTGGTTTATGGGTTATTTCTTCTTATTTGACTATTATAATTACTGCTATGATTTTTTAAACCTGTACATATGCAATTATTTAAATTTGTGCATGCTTTTTCATAAAATAAAGTGTTAAGAGTAGAAATTGGGGGTCAAATGTATACATGAAATTAAGATTTTTGCTATCGGGGCACCTGGCTGGCTCAGTCAGAAAAGCATGGGACTCTTGATCTTGGGTAATGTGTTGGAGCCCCACGCTGGGTGTAGAGATAATGTACATGAATAAATAAATAAAAACTTTAAAAAAAAGATTTTTTTCTACATATTCCAAGTTGAACTGATTTATACTCCCACTAGTACATTCATACTTTTATAGTATTATGCTTTTATAAAAAGAAATGGCAGATAGTACCTCCCGGTCATGCGGTCTAGAGAAGCTAAATGGATATACTTTTCCAGTTCCAAGGCAGATAGTACCTCCCGGTCATGCGGTCTAGAGAAGCTAAATGGATATACTTTTCCAGTTCCAAGGAATGAATGTTCACCAGTGTGAGGGTCAAACTGGATTCATTGATTGTACAATTCAGAAAAAGAGTACACTTGAAGCTCTAAAAAGTTGTGAAATCGACTCTTCTGATAGAAAGCAAGACTTCAAATTGCGTATTTTATTACCAAATCTCATTTGGAGTGATTCAATTCAAATATTTATGAGCAACGATTAATGAACTGAGTGTAATGAATAGTTATTTCTCTTAATGATTGATACTTAAATGAAAGAAGGAAAATATTATCAGGGGATGAAGTGTGATCGGACCTCAGGATTTCAACATTAATTTTTTTTTTCCTATGCAACAAATTGTAGGAAATCATGGTTTTGGGAGAACTTTTTCTCTTTTTACTTTGAGGGAGGAGTGGTGTTGGGGAGGAAGTCTGAAATAATGGAAAAGTTTTCCAACAGATTTCCAAAGATAAAAAATGACTCCAGGTGTAGGAGCATTCAACTCACAGCTATTGAGCACCTACCATGTTCAAAGTCCTATGCTAGGCATCAGGTGTAGTAAGAAGATTAAGCTGAGCTTCTGACCCTTACAATCTAACGATGAGACAATTAATCATAATACAAAATAAGTGACATTGGAGTTCTGAAAAGGAGAATGAATTCTTCTTGAGAGGCAGGTATGAGAGGGGGGCAGGGCTACTCAAGGAAGACCTCACAACTTTCTAGGGCATCCTGTTATAAAATCTGTCACAGGCAACACTTTACAATGATTATAATGTTAAAAATAGGCCTGAGACAGTGCTCCCAGGAGATTACTTTTTAGGCTTGTGAGGGGTTAAGAATACATATAATCACAGAGCTGTGGACTGATGTTATCTTTTTAAAAATCAAGTGAATAATCTAGAAACAATTTCAGGATTGGTAATATTTTTTCCTTACTGTTCTAAAGGCTTTTTCCCCATTGTCTTCTAGCTTTCCCTGTGGCTGTTGAGAGGTTTGATTCCATCTGACTCTTAGTCCTTTATACTGGACCAATTCATCTTCTCTTTAGAAGCTTTGAGGGTGTCTAGTTCCCTCGTGTTCTAAGTTGTCCCCCCTTCTATCCTGTTGCTCCATTTCAAGTGTGGACATGCACACTTCCTTCCGTTCCCAATGGTGACAGCTAAAACTTGGCTCAAACATCTGATAAGACTTAAATGCTTAAAGATTTTGGAATGGAATTTCAACACATCAGGCTAAATTTTTTGTATTTATCACTGTTGACCCATAGTGACTATTCAGTATACAACTTTTCACCACGATAGCCATAATGCCACTTTTCTGACAAGTCATTTTTCCAGCACAGCATATTTTCACTCAAAAACATTAAACAAATATTCTATAAGCAGCAGTATTTCGACATTATTGTTTTTTTTTTAAGATTTTATTTATTTATTTGACAGAGAGAGACACAACAAGAGAGGGAACACAAGCAGCGGGAGAGGGAGAGGGAGAAGCAGGCTTCCCGTGGAGCAGGGAGCCCGATGCGGGGCTCAATCCCAGGACCCTGGGATCATGACCTGAGCCGAAGGCAGACGCTTAACGACTGAGCCACCCAGGCGCCCCTCGACATTGCCGTTTTAAACAAAGACTCACTCACCAATTCACTTGACACAACAATTTCTAGTAAAAGAGTATCATGTGGAACAGATCTGAATGGTGTGCTATGTTTGACTTGTATTGTGTATGTTTTTTTATGTGCATTAAGTGAGAGGGATTCTTCAGAGTGCTTTGAAGTGCTTGTCTGTTTAGCCTTCATTTTGTCCTAAAGGGTTTTTTGTATTATAACTTCATTTTTAAGAGCGTCACGAGTACAAAGCAGTATGAGCCTCCAAAAGGTTCAAATATTGGTGGAAAGGAAATGGTACAGAAAGAAGAGAAGAATGAGAAACCCGGCCATTCAAAAAAGATGGGTATGAGAAGCAGAATGAAAAGGGAGAAAGAAGGCAGCTCTTTATCCCCACAGGTCCTGTCCCCATGCTTTAATAAAACCACCTTTCTGGAGGGAAAAAAGGAGAAAGAATAAAATACTTTGAATGTTTTTAAGGGGACTTCATCATATTGTGTATAGAATTTTTGTAAATTATGAGAAGATAGAGAAAAATCCTGAATCAGTCATATATTCAGGGAAATTGATCATGTCTACAAAAGAAGCTGCTTTTCGTTGTAGTCTGAAAGAAGTGAAACTTATTATCAAGTGTGTCTCGCTCTGATCTTGAAGGTCTGGCTGAAGGTCCCTTAGATTCCCCTGCTTCCTTCTCCACCCACCACAAAGTCCTTAATTCAACCTTTGGAAAGTACAATAAACCTTCATTACATTATACTTTATATACAAATCATGTTTGTTTATTTTCAAACTGTTGTTTGTTACTTATACAAATTTGAATTATTCAGTTGTTATATTTTCCACAAAAATTATATAGGATCTTGGGCTGGGATTTAAGGCATCATAATTCTTCCCATTAAAATTAGTGAATATCATTTTTTTGAAAATGGATTTTTAATTAGCACCAGTGTTTAGGGGAATGAATTAAAAATGTTAAGCAAGAGGATAGTTGTATCTGGTGTTTCTCAAACTCTGTAGGTCCAAGTCCCAACTGCGGTCTTACACTAGGAGTCCCTGAGCCTGGCCACAAGCCAGACTGCAGGGCTAGTTTACTGCTCCGTAAAAGGAGTGACCCTGAGCTAGAATAACCAAATATTTATTATGTAAACTAGACACTTTTCAGCAGTGAAAGGGGAGCTATTAATACTTACATCAGGAAAATGGAGGTATAATGAGACTGTCCCGGGCAAATGAGGGATGTGTTTGAGTCCATCTCTTTTACCTGGAGTCAGTAATGTGTCTATAGATGTTTAACAGCTAGCTCTCGAGGGGGAGAGAAGCCCATTTCAGTGTTTGCTTCTACCTGCTAGAAAAAGCCCATTTCAATGTGTGCTTCTATCTGATAGATTTCCAGGGATTTCTATCTGATTTTAAGCTACTAATAGTCTAACAACCAGCTTGCAAAATTCTTGAGAACTTGGCAATCGGTTTTTGCCAGCCAAGAACCAGCACAACACAACAAGCCAGATCCAGTACATCAATGCCTGGAGTGTAGACATTAAATTATTTGCAGTTCAGAGTAGAATTCAGCTTCCCTTCATCTCTATCCTATATTCCTCTTTCCTCTCCGTGGATAGAATTCTTCCTAGAAAACCAGAATTCTATTATCTTTAGAGGAATCCCCATCCTTAGCCATAGATGTGGTCTTGCTTTTTCATCCCTCCAAACATAGTTTATTTAATCTATTCAAGAAATGTTCCATGTGTTTTCAGTATGCTAGGTATTGTGATATATAAGAATACAACAACTCAATATCAGTCATGTAATCAGTGTCCAGGATATTCCGTCTTGAATAAAACCATGTGCTATCAACAGTCCAGTCGGTGTCAAACAGCCCCAAGATCAGCATAGTTTCTTGAACAATTTCTCCTGCACCATGAAGGGATGACCAGGCTTGCATATTATTTCAGCAGTCTTCAGGGTTTTTTGATTTCCCGTGGGCAACTTATAGCATAAATGGTATAACGACAGACATGGCCCAGGAGTATGCAGACGTAATTACATGGGACAATTGGAATCTAGGAAGCAAATATTTCTCTAAACGAGAATCTAAAGGAAACACAATATTCAGATACACAGTTCTTTCCAGCATGAAGACAAATGTTATAGAATTATGAAGAACACTTTAGCTCCTAAGACCATAGCTCCATTCGAAGAAGCTCTTTACTTTGCCTTTGCACAACTAAAGCAAAATTAGGTTTACCTGGAACTCGGGGATGGTTCGCCTCCAGGTGTACCAAGTCCCTCCTTCTAGGAGGCAGATGCTTGTTTATATATTTAAGTGATGATTTTTTTTCAGTTTTCAGTGTCTACTCCTGTCGGATCCCAGTCTTCTTACATATCAAAATCAACTTTTTCTCTCTCCTTAATGACATCCCAAGACTTTGGGCTGTATTCTTGGCACTAAGCTGCAAAGAGAAGTGAACACAAATACTGTCCCCAGGAAGTTCACGCTTGTGAGAGAGAGACAATTATATGTATCATTAACTATAATAAAAATAAGAGAAAAATAGAGGTACAAACCAAAGACAGAATTAATGGTCATGACATAAACTAAGAACATAGGGATCATAAATTCATTCTCTACTACCCATTAGCATATACATGCTGTCTGCTTTGACTGCTTTCCAGCGTGCACACATTCACTTTTGCATCAGACCCATGTATTTCCTGTTCATAAATACTTAATTTCATTTTTAAAAATCACAATTAGATTTTTTATAGAACTTGACAAACTGATTACAAAATGTATGTGGGTATTGATGTGGTATTTCCCTGACTATTTACAAAGTTTACATTATCGATCCTGACTAGAATATATATGATTGTGCCAAAAAAAAAATTTGTATTCCTATTCAAATTGCTTCTCAGAAGCAAAACTCTAAATACATTATGGGAGGTAATAAAGATACTTTGTTTCCTTGCACCAAAAAAATGTACATGGAGTAGTAAACATGTAAGAATAGTTTGAACAATTTGAAAAGAGAAATAAAAGGGAGGGTGGACTTACTCTTCGCAATACATATTATAAAGATATAGAAATCAAGGTAGTATTCGGGAAGAGACAAATCAATCAATGAAATAGTACCTGAAGCAGATCCATGCATATATGGAAATCTGGTATCAGCTACAGGTAGCATTTCAAATTAGGAAGAGATAGATGAACCATTTAATGATTGTAGTTGGTACCACTGGTCATCCATATGGAAACAAGAATGAATTTGCTTTTCCTTTCCTTCCTCCCCCAAATAACAAATGTTCATGTCACAGACCTGTTACTATATTATGTGGTTGTTAAAAAGAATGAAGTACATTTATGTGTAAAAATATGAAATGATCTTCAGACTGTAAAATAAAAACAGCAAGCTATAGAGCAATCTATACAGCCCAATCTTATTCATGTGTGTTTGTGTGTGGGGTGGTTGACAAACCTGAAACCCCCAATACACACGTATATATGAACACACATGTACAGCAAAAGGGTCGGGAAGTATATACAACCAACTGCTACCATGGTGACCTGGAGGAGGAGGGATAGAGCAGGGTGGGGGTATATGCGGGAGTATATTAGTCTTCCTTCCAAACTTCCATAATTGCTTAATCCAGAAAGAAATAGTACTATGAAACAGTCACATGGAAAGGGCTGTCAAAATTATAAATCACTAAATAAGTATGTAATTATTTAATAAATGAATCTGTTCAGCTAGCTTTCATGAAGTCTTCTCCCTGCTAGTAATGGGCTAGCTCAGTGGTTTTCCGAATGTGGTCTGGGAACTCCTGAAGATTTCTGATGCTGTCTCAGGAGGTCTATGAGGTCAAAACTATTTTAAAAATAATACTGCTTTGTTTTGTTTTGTTTTTCCCTTTTCTGCTCTTACGAGTTTACAGTGGATTTTCCAGAGGAGGAGGAGGGTCATGAGGTTAATGAGATCGAAGAGGCCAGGGGTAGCAGGACGATTTTTCACTATGTAGTTTTATATTTTTATTTTTATACCATACAAATGTGTTATCCATTAAAATATATATCTTAGAAGATAATACTTGTATAATCTTTGGATGGAAGGCATTTCTGAATATGCCACAAAATCGAAACCCAGAAAGCCAAAGAACGATAAATTTAACTACATAAAAAGTTAACAATTTTTCCTAGCAGTATAAGAAACCTGCAAGATGAAAAGACCAATGACACAGAGGGAAAGTCTTTTTTGCAAGACATGGTGTGTGAAAAACAACAATCTCTTTCAAATCCATAAGAAAAAAGATGAGCACCCAATGGAAAAATAGGCCAAGGGCCATGATCAGGTAATCACAAATGAAAAAGATACAAATGTCCCCATATATATGAAAATATGTTCTGTCTCAGCAGTAATCAAAGAAATGAAAATAAAATCAATTACTGGGTTACGTTTTTTTAGACGTTCAGATTAGCAAAAATTAACTAGAATAATGGCAAAGAGGTAGGGAAATTGGTATTCACGTACAACATTGGTGGGAGTGTAGTATAAATTATTCCTGAAGGGCAGTGTGGCAATAAATATAAAAGTATTAATTGTGCAACCATTGTTCTATGAATTTCACTTCTAGGAATTCAGGGTAAGGTCACAGAGATAAGTGAAATGCTGAAAATAATCATATGTCAGATTACTAATTTCTGCCCTATCGACCCGATCCAATTTTCCCTTATCCCTTTACTAATAAAATGTCTACTTCTGCCAAGTTTTAGGATGTATGACTACTCTACTGGAAAGGACATTTCCCAGCTTACCTTGAAGCTACGTGTGGCCCTGTGACAACATAGTGTGAGTGGAAGCAAACGCCCAACTTTCGTGTTACTTGATGGAAATCACCAGTTCCTCTCTCTTCTCAGGTGAAAACATAGTGCTTTGGGCCCAGTCTGGCCGTGTTGACAAAGACAACATTTTTTTTTTTTTTTTTAAAGATTTTATTTATTTGACAGAGAGAGATACACAGCGAGAAAGAGAACACAAGCAGGGGGAGTGGGAGAGGGAGAAGCAGGCTTCCTGCTGAGCAGGGAGCCCGATGTGGGGCTCGATCCCAGGACCCTGGGATCCTGACCTGAGCCGAAGGCAGACGCTTAACGACTGAGCCACCCAGGCGCCACCGACAAAGACAACATTTTAAGAGATGACAGAATACCAAGCAAGAAGGAACTGTTGCCTTGAATGATTGAGAAGCAGAGCTGTGGACCCACACTGGGACATATTATATAAAGGAAAATAAACTAGATATTGTTCGAACTGCTGGACTTGTCATACCAGTTTAGCCCATAACTTAATTAATACAGGTTTAAATGTCAGTCAATATAGTTTTTTAAACATAAATTTTGTTATAATGGAATCATAAGCAATCATTAAAAGTGATTTCATAAATCTATAGATGTCTACTTGCATTGTTGGATTTTTAAGACTTCTTGAGCTGCTGTAATAAAATACTACAGACTGGAGAAATCGATTTAAACAGAAACTTACTTCTCACAGTTCAGGAGGCTAGGAAGTCTAAGATCAAGGTTCTAGCCAATTCAGTTTCTGATGAGAGCTCTCTTCCCGGCTTGCAGATGGCCATCTTGCTAGGTCTTCACATGGCCTTTCCTTGTTGCATGTGCTTGGGGGGCCAGGGTGGAGAATGCACTCTGGTCTCTTCCTATTCTTATAAGGACACCAATCCTGTAGGACTAGGTCTCTACTCTGATGACCTCATTTAATCTTACTTAACTCTTAAGGACCCTATCTCCAAAAACACTCACATATGGGATTAGGTTTTCAACGTGTGAATTTAAAGGAGGACACAATTCAGTTCATAGCATTGATTTAAAAAAATTACTAAAATCATGTATATTATGACCCCGGTTATGTCAAATTATATATGTGTCGGTGTGTATATATAGAGTATGTTTACATAGATTCTGAAAACATGCTCCCCGTGAGCAATAAATTCTGTATGTGGGGTTTAGGGAGGCTATGTCAGGCATCTTTGGGCTGAATTAAGAACAAGTTGTAGAACAGAAGAGCAGGCATAACTAAAAGTAATCCTTGATGTATATCACCATCATAAAAGCAAACAAGAAGTTACGTAACAAATGAAGATTTGTTTCATATAGGGTAAATGTTAGGGAAAAAAACCTCAAAAGAATGATACTTTTCAAAAGTACAAAAGTGTACCAGGAATTCTACTATCAAGTGAAATATTTCTTGGAAAGTAGAAATGGCTTCTGCTCTGGTTGTGTGTGTGGTTTTTTTACGATTTTATTTATTTATTTGGCAGAGAGAGACACAGCGAGAGAGGGAACATGAGCATGGGGAGCGGAAGAGGGAGAAACAGATTCCCCGCCGAGCAGGGAGCCCGATGCAGGGCTCGATCCCAGGACCCCAGGATCATGACCTGAGCCGAAGGCAGACGCTTAACGACTGAGCCACCCATGTGTCCCTCTGGTTGTGTTTTATGTTGGGTTGTGCTAGGATAAATTTTTTATAAGTTACTTCTTGGAATAAACTATGTCATCATTTTCAGAGTTCTTTCAAAACCCCCTTTGGTCCACCCACTCATTTCTCACCTATTTGCCCCTTCCCCACAGAGGGTCATGAATCTCCTCATTCTCCTTCCAGCTGCTAGTTACTCCACTTTTTCTTCTTGTTATCTGCAAGTGTTACTCCTTTTTCCTTTTAGTCCATTTGTTTTCTTTCATTTTTTTCCTTATTATCTTCCTTGTTCTCTCCCTCTTTTTTTTTTCTTGGTCATCTGATTGACTTGCGCTTGATCTATGAGTTTTCCATTGCTTCTTTCTTCTTTTTCCCCTTTGCAATTCCTAATCTCATAATAAAACCCAATAAAAGTGCTTCCACAGAACTGGCAGAATATTAAAATGTGAGGCTTCTCTCTGCCCTTAGATATTCCCAGAATGGTCTGCAGAGGTATTGCTCCCAGCACGTAAGTTGACTTCTCCAACTGTCTGTAACATCTCTGTCCATAAAGCCTCATGACTCAATATTCAGTTTACAGGTCACTTCATTACTCTTGTCCTTCAGACAAGGGAAGAAATATGCCCCTTCTCCTGTCACTCCCCAGCCCTTTGGTGACTTCTTTTCCTCCACACTTCATGTTCTAAAATCAATGTTTACCTAGAAAAAAAAAAATAACTACAGAGGGGAGGTAATTAGGGAAAAGGGAAATAACTGCAATTATCTCTCCTGGACCTTCCTCTTCAGCAAATGGCTCACAAGAAGCAAAAAACAAACAAACAAGCAAACAAAACCATTGAGCAAAGGAGCCATAATTGAGGCAAATACTTGGAATGAAGCAAAGGGTGAAAGGAAAAAAGCAGGAGGAACCAAGCTCTAGATTTTTTTTGCTTCCATGCAATTTGTGAGATATTAAAGGAATACAAAAGAGGAGAGATGGTTCTTAGCCCAAGGAATTACAATCTAGTAGGGGAAATGACATGCCCTTGTGTTGGCTGTCCCCAAGACCACCCTCAGTTTCAATGATTTGCTAGAAGGATTCATAAGATTCAGAAAAATAGATTCATCTATATCCCTGTTACCAATCATTACAGCAAAAGGATACAGATTAAAATTAGTAAAGGAAAAAGGCACATAGGCAAAGCCCAGGAGAAACCAGGAGGGAGCTTCCAGGTGTCTTCTGCCAGTGGTCTCACGAGCAGGCTTAACTCCCTAGCAACTTTGTGTAACGACATGGGCAAAGTGTTGCCAGCAAGGGAAATTCACCAAGCCTTGGTACCCAGGATTTTAACTGGGGGTCAGTCACACCGGCATGGAGTACCCAGGTGACTGACCTTAGCTACTCAGTCTCCTGCCTTCCAGAGGTCAAACACACTGTGGCCCAGAGCCTCAAGTATATAAAAAAACCAGTGTGAGCATAAGTCATATTGTTAGTATAAACTATGATCAAACTGATAAGAGTATAAGGCCAAAGCCTCAGGCATACAGCAACCCCCTTATCAGGTAGGATAAAGGTTCAAAGGGAATCTCCCAAGAGCCCATCAAGGACCAGTTCTTTGGAATGTGTAGGGTTTGAGTAACCCAAGCTCACTGAGTTAACCCTTTATCCTGATGGCAGAAAATTTAATCTGGTCATATTCTCAGTTACTTTAGGGTTTGTTTCCATTTTGGTTTTGGTCATCATTTGGGGTTTTAAATCCATCAATACAATATTCATTCTCCTTTCTGTCTAGGGCCAATTTGAAGATCTAAGGGTTTAATAGGGCCATGGCGTATGTGGGAGAGACACTGGATCCTAGTACATCGGTTCACAATGGCATACACAGAACGTGCCTTGCTTGCATTGGTTCTTGACTGCTGCCACCTCTGTGGAAACCACTGAAATAATGAGACAGTCTTTGGTCCATGCACAAGGCATCTTGTGTTAACAATGAGGTCGCAAGTTATCCGAACCTCTCAGCTACTACTGAAGGTGCAGAAATCTTTTCCTTATTCCTCTATAGCTATAGAAGATTGGGTTAAGGGGGTTAGCTCACACCTTCCTTGCCTAGACATGTATTGTAACCTCGAAGAATTCTACTCAAAAATGATTTTGTTAAACTTTCCTGGAAGATCTGGAATTTCTATTCATCCCTGCCATGTAAGGGGTGGGCATGAGAAATCCTCACTAGCCTCAAATGCTCTTGCTCTCCTTGCAGAGTCCCTTCTCTTCTAGCAGAGACAAATATTACCCCTTCTGTCAGAGAGATGGTAGAGGTAGTGTTAGTACAGTTTAGAAAATGGCAAGCCATCCAATTAAGCTGGAGCTTAGAGTGGATATGGGCAAACAGTATGAGCAGGCAGGGAGATCAGATAGGGCTGAAATTGTGGAGAGCCTTGGATGAAGTAGGGAGCCAGAGACATTACAGAACAAAAGGGGGAGATAGATGAGAGCTACAATTAAGGAAGAATCATCTGTCATAGTGTGGATCCCTGTGAAATATTTTTGCAATGCACTTGGGAAGACAGTATCTAGATAAGAAAATCAAATGACAAAAACACTTAAAACAATAAATTCCTTTTCTGGAATTAAAAGGACCAGAAGCCATATATATTTGAGCAAAGTAAAACACATGATTGTTCTATCTACATGAGACTAGAAGCCTAAGAATATGGAAGATAATTTTCCCTAAAACTGATTATCCATGATGATGTGAGAAACTAAACTAGTGGGTTGTTATCAAACTGCATGGAATTCTCCAAAAACAAGCTTCCACAATTTACCCCTTATTTTTTCCTTCTCCACCACCATCATCAAAGGGAATAAAAGACACTTGTCTTTAGTCTGCTTGAATCCTGTATACCATTTCTGTAATGAATTATTAGCATATTAAATCATTAATTTATAATGCAGAATTTGCTTTACTAGGATATAAAGATTTGCAAGGTGCAGCTACAAAAAGATGCGGCACAGAATGAATATTGGGGAAAGAGTGATGAACTTCATCTGGAGTGGTTTAGGGAGACAATTGGTAAATCTGAATTTTGAGGGAAAAGCATTCCAAAATAAAGGGAACAGCATGGGCAAAGCAGGGATTCATTAAATTTGCTGGTGCATAAAGTATGAGAGTGGAGGGAGCTTCAGCTTGAGGGGTATAGGATGAGAGAGGGATGAACTCATAGAGGGATGGTAAGTGGGTTAAGAAATTTGAGATAGCCCCTGTTTTTCTAAGGATGGTCCTAGACCACTCAGATCACAATCACCAGATGCTTCTAAAATTGAATAGGGGGATGAGCCCAAGAACCTGCTTTTAAGTAAGCTTGCCAGGTGATTCTTATGCAAACTAAGGTTTAAGAAACTACCCCTATACAAAACAAATAGCTAGCCCTTGACTGCCCTTAAGAAGGAGAACTTCACTCCTGGAGGCCTACAGTGATTGGATTTAGGACCTGTTTAGCAGGCCAGTAGGAGAGGAATAATTTGGAAAAGGTAAGGAGGATCAGGTTACCTAGAGTTTGCCCTCCCTCAGGCCATTTTTTCTTCCAGTATCATTCCAACTTTAACAAGGCCTTTTCTGACCCCATCCCTCTTTCCTCAGTGATCCAGCACTACTTCATTTGTACTTAAAAATGGCATTTCCATACAATTTTTTTACGTGTGTACAAAAGTTTTGTTTCCCCCACCCCGTTTCTATACTTTGAGCTCCTTAAAATTTGGTGTTTTTTTTTTTTAAGTAGTCTCCGTGCTCAATATGGGGCTTGAACTCACAACCCCAAGATCAAGAGTCACATGCTCTACTGAGCCCACTTGGCACCCCAAAGTTTGGCCATTTTTTGAGTGAAAATGTGAGTACCTTCTGATATAAGTCTGTTTTGGGCGGCAGGATGAAAAAATTTTTGAAGGAATTACTTGGACATCAGTACTGAGATTTTTATTTCTCGAATTGATGTCGTATTTATGCAATAAAGACATTTTCAAACAATCTTTATATATTTGTTTCTTGAAGAAAAAAACATTTTTATTTATTTGAAAAGCAACTCACTGACTTTAAAAATTAATCACCTTTTTCACTGGGGAAATCCTTTAAAAATTTCCGACTTTGCAAGAGAACCTCCACCTTTATTCTTCATGTTCCGTCATTCATCATGGAGAAGAGTAAATTCAGGTGGCAAATCCATGCTGCCACAATATCTTTTTCACACAACATTTCTCCATTTATAAAATTCTTCCCTTGTTTGCTCTTCACAGTCTCTACTTCGTCATCCTTTGACCCTCCCACCATATTTACTCTTCCTACAGGACCCCCGTCTTCAGCAGTAAAACGAGAGTTTTCGAAGCAGTTACTTAATTAACCGCGTTGAGCCCACACGGTGGAGCTCCGCCCCATAGGAGGAGCTAACACAGGCGGACCGAATTAGTCGGTCTGTCATTAACAAATAATCCCTTAATCTTTTCAGAGGAGCGAAACACACACAAAGGCCCAATCAGAAGCCGCGGCTCTAGGAGTTCGGTAGGAGGCGGGGCTGGGCAAGCGCCTTCCCACCTCCCAGCCTCCCGCCGCGGCCGTCGGAGCCTCGCGGGCTTGGGCAGGCCCCGCCCTCTGGCCAGGCGCTGCGGCTATTGGGCGGCGCGTTCCTTGCCGTCGCCTCAGTTGCTGGGAGAGGGAGGGTGGGGGCGGGGCCTGAGGTGGGCCGGGGGCCCAGGGAGAAAGGCGGGGAGACGAGGGCGGGCTGGGCGGATTCGACGAGCGCCGCGGCGGTTGGCGAAGCGGACGGGGCGCAGCCTTCCCGGTGCGAGGAACGGTTCCCGCTGACAGATCCCCTTCTTCCGGCCGCGCCACCCGGGAGGCGGATCCCCGGGGCCTGAGGAGGCTTCCTCGGCCCGGCCCGCCCTCCCTCCCTCCCTCTCCCGCGGGTCACCCAAGCGGCCTGTGAGGAGGAGGAGGAGGAGGTCGTCGGGGGCGGCGGCAGGCGGAGATCGCGCTCCCCCTTTCCCGGCGGCGGCGGCGGCGGGGGCAGGACAATGGAGGTGGCTGTGGAGAAGGCGGCGACGGCGGCCGCGGCGGCTTCGGCGGCGGCCGCCGGGGGGCCCTCGGCGGCGCCAAGCGGGGAGAACGAGGCTGAGAGTCGGCAGGGCCCCGACTCGGAGCGCGGAGGCGAGGCGGCCCGGCTCAACCTGTTGGACACTTGCGCCGTGTGCCACCAGAACATCCAGAGCCGGGCGCCCAAGCTGCTGCCCTGCCTGCACTCCTTCTGCCAGCGCTGCCTACCCGCGCCCCAGCGCTACCTCATGCTGCCCGCGCCCATGCTGGGTTCGGCCGAGACCCCGCCGCCCGTCCCCGCCCCCGGCTCGCCGGTCAGCGGCTCCTCGCCGTTCGCCACCCAAGGTGAGAGCCGGCCGTGGGCGCGGGGGAGCCCGGGGAGGGGCTCGGGGAGGCGAGCGCCCTTGTGCGGCGCGACCCGCTGTCATGTCGCCGCCGCCCGGGGTGCGCGGCGGGGGAGGGGCGAGGAGGAGGGTCTGTGTTGGCGGCGGTGACATGGAGGGCCCGCGCGCTCTGCGGCGTGCCGCGCGCCCCGCGAGCAACTTCCACGGGCGCTGAGGACTTGGCGGCGCCGCTGCTGCTGCTGCTGCTGCTCAGCATTCTCCTCCGGGGTTGGGTGGCCCGTGCGACCCGCACTTTTGAAAACCGCTGTTGGAGTGGGCTGTAGTGTGTATCTCGGCTTCTTGGCCGACTGCGTCTAGTTCACTGCTACCCTCTGCCTCCCCAAAGCTTTGTCCGGGTCCATATGATCCTAATCATCTCGTGTATAACCACGTTATTTGAGCTGGAGGGGGGGAAGGGAGGGATGAAGATGAAGTGATGGTGACTTTCTTTGGTGATTGATTACAGATCAGATGCCGTCTATTTTCTATCTTGCATGTTTCAGGTTCTTTACCTTAACGAGTCCCCGATTTTTCTCCCTTCTGCTAGGGACAAAGGAACCAAAAGAGACGGTATTTTGTTGTCTTTTCTCCTTCGAAGATTTTATTTTGAAACGGTAAAGGGTAAAGAGAAATAGAGCAACGTGATTTGGGGTGCAGGCTTTTCTTGTATTTTGTGAATGACAGCTGGAAATGTTGAAGTTACTGTTCTCTTTGTGGTGTTTGTTACTGTATAATGAGACTTTTGACAGGTAGTTCCCATTGCTAACGTTAACAGGTTTGAAACATTTAAAGTTAGTTAAAGCAAGCACAGTAATTATTCTAGTAGAATGCTTGAGGATTTTAAATTGTAATAGTGCAAATATTGGAGCACATCATTTTTAAAAATAGAAAGTAACTGGGAAAAGGGGGATAATTAATTTTTAATATATACTTCCTTTTAGAGGGTCTAGTTGATTTGAGATAAAATGCTAATTAAATAATTGAGGCTAGGTCAAGGGGTATATGAAATTGATGCTATAAATAGTAGTGTTAGACTTCATTTGATTATATGTTACCAACAGTATCTAGTTGAGGGAGCCAATTTTCCATGTGTCTCTTAAGTTTCTGCAGGTCGTGCCAGGGAGGTACTGACTGCCCTTTGTTTCTATTTTTAAATGATGTTTGTATAAAGATCAGCCTTGGAAGATAGAGATAGTGTCTTCCATCAGAGCAAAGAGCAGGCGTGCATAGGGTCCAGTATAATGTCTCTACTGGAGTAAAAGGCAGGCATGCTTACTGCCCATGACAAAAGATTGGGGTTCTCTAAGTTTAGGTTTCCTCTTGTGTAACACAACCCACTACCTGTACAGGTGTCAGTCGGCCCTCTTCACCTTGCCTGGTGGGAACTGGGGTTCTAGGAACCAGTGCAAAAATGTTGATGCTTGGGCGCCTGGGTGGCTCAGTTGGTTAAGCGACTGCCTTCGGCTCAGGTCATGATCCCGGAGTCCGGGGATCAAGTCCCGCATCGGGCTCCCTGCTCGGCAGGGGGTCTGCTTCTCTGTCCAACCCTCCTCTCTCTCATGCTCTCTCTCTGTCTCTCTCAATAAAATAAAAAAATGTTGATGCTTTGGCTCATGTTATTGTAACTAATAAACTGCCCCTTGTCTCTCATCCCTGAGTCTTTGTATCTTCTACCATGGTAAGCTAGCTTGCAATTAGGCTGAAGTCTCAGATCTTTTACACTGTTTTCTCTGATGTGGCCCACCTGTTGGAAATTTAGTACAGGTGAAACTTAAATCTTAGTTCTTAATTTTTAGACACATTTTAAGGTTTCTTTTATTTATGTTTTAATTGGTTAAGCAGGCTAGTGGCCGATTAGGATCTGAATTTTGCATAATCCTAGAATTAAGATTTATCGTGTGCCTGGCCATGACATTTAGACCTGAATGAATGAGAACATGGGTAATAAAAGCTCTGAAACTAGACTCTGAGACAAGTTTTCAATTTCAGATTTCTCAAAATGTTCTGTGCAATTCTAGTCTCTCAATGTATTTTATCTTGGTGTTTTTATCAGCGAGAGTTCCAAGGAAGCATTTAAATTGGAAGGTAATGTTTTTTGTTTTTATACTAAGACAAAGTCTCTACTAAATGATACTTTAAATACAGTACAAAAAAAGTTAGGGTTATTTTCAATAAATTAAAATACTGTCTATCCTGAGTTTTTTTTTTTTTAAGATTTTATTTATTTATTTGAGAGACAGAATGAGAGAGAGAGCACATGAGAGGGGGGAGGGTCAGAGGGAGAAGCAGACTCCCTGCTGAGCAGGGAGCCCGATGTGGGACTCGATCCTGGGACTCCAGGATCATGACCTGAGCTGAGGGCAGTCGCTCAACCATCTGAGCCACCCAGGCGCCCTATCCTGAGTCTTATTGACTTGGATATATTCTCTCCCTTCCTCTCGCCTTGCAAACTTATTTAAATACTAGCTGAAGTAAAACTTGATCCAGTACATTTCATAAATATATAGGGTTCATTTGATCATCTGTACTTCATTCTCCTAATGAACTTGTGGGTATAGTCATCATGGGTTAAACTATAATACCTGCAGGAGCTAAGCTAGATATTTGAGTTAGAGAACTATGAACTTGGGGGTAAAATAATAGGGAAGGGAGAGGGAGGGAATGGGAGGGGAAGTAAACTCAGCTCCAGCAGGTTGTCATGCAAGAGGGGAGGGCCAGTATTGAAGGATATATATATATATATATATATATATATATATATATAATTTCTTTTAATGAGAAGTGTGAAGCCCAGATTTTTGTGAGAGCTTTCTTAGTATTAGATATTGGCAAGTAAATAAAAAAATACACATGCATACAGGCCCATTCTATAGGCCAAACAAAACAAGTTTTGTTGAGGCCACAACCATGTTGCAGTTATGCTCTTCCCTTTTAGATTTAGTTAGTGGTTTTCAAATTTTAGCTCTACTAGAGTCACTGGTATACTTATTAAAAATTTAGATTTCTAGGGGCACCTGGGTGGCTAGGTTGGTTAAGGGTCTCCCTTCAGCTCAGGTCATGATCTCAGGATCCTGGGATCCTAGCCCCCATGGGGCGGGCTCCCTGCTCAGTCGTGAGCCTGCATCTGCTTCTTCCTCTACCCCTCCCTGCTTTTGTGTGCGCGTGCTCTCGCTCTCAAATAAATAAATAAAATCTTTATTTTTTAATTTGTTTTTAGGATTTTATTTATTTGAGGTAGAGCGAGAGCAAGCAAGCGAGAGAGGAGCTCCTCCCCCCCCATGCAGAGCACCATCCCAGGACTCTGGGATCATCACCTGAGCCAAAGGCAGATGCTTAACTGACTGAGCCACCTAGATGCCCCTAAATAAAATATTTAAAAAAAAAAAAAAAAATAGATTTCTAGGCCTGTCCCTCCAGAGAGCCCAACTTGGCATAGTTATAGAATTCTAGAGTATATTAAGCTCTAGTGTTTCTTTAGTTCAAGCAGTATTATATTCCAAAATAAAATTGATCATAAGAGGATCCCTTAGGAAATTAAGACCAAAATTCAAGGTATAGAATAACAGTTTTCAACATTATCAGACCTAATTTTTCTGTTAAATAATTTTCGGTGCTCCACGTTATCCTAAATGAAATTCATAGAAAATAAATCCTTCTAAAATGTTTTTTTATGAAAAAGAAATAAAGCTAATTTATAACAACAAAAAGGTATGTATTATGATTTATAAATGCCCGGACACAATTACATTAGCTCTCAAGACCTCATTGAGACCATGGGTCAAAACTGTCCTTTTGTAAGGCTGCCAGTTGGAAGGAATGAGGATGAGTGACCACATGCTAAAGTTGGATGACTACCTTGGATGTGATTGTCATTTTCTTAGTGTGCAGTTATATCCAGGAAAGAAGGAAAAGCTTAGAAAACAGATTTTCTTTAGGTACATTATAGGTACCCGAAGTCAGAAGACAAACTGATCTTGGACAAATGTTACAACATTGTGCAATATTTTGTGGTGTTGATGTAGTGTTCAGCAAAAGAGTAGCAAACTCTATTTTTTTCTCTTTAATTTTTTATTTACATTGAATTAGCCAACATATAGTACATCTGTAGTTTCAGATGTGTTCAATAATTTATCTGTTGCGTATAACTCCAGTGCTTATCACATCACGTGCCCTCCTTAATGCCCATCACCCAATTACCCCATCCCCCAACCCTAAGCTATTTTTAAAAGAATACTGAGCATACTCTTGAAAAGGGTCACATTATTTGTCCAGGGAGAGTAAAAAATAAGAAACCATCAGTTTTCTTAGACTTCTATACTAACTGGCAGTCTATAAGATGTAACTGTCAATTCTGGGATCTGATTTCTTTGGGTTCTTGGTAAGAAGTATAAATCACCTTGTGAGTACAAGATATAATGTCAGAGAATTAATAGTATTTAAGATTGATCCATATTGCCTACCAGTTTTGTACACAGTTATATATACAGTATTCACCTGTTAATGGAAATTATACTATTGTTTTCGATTTGGGGCTATTATGAATAAAACTGTTATAAATATTTGTAGACAAGTCTTTATGTGGATATGTTTTCATTTCCTTGGGTAAATACTTGGAATTTCTTGTTTGCATCATAAATGTGTATTTACATTGGTTGTACTGTTTTGCATTCCCTCCAGCAGCGTATGAGAGTTCCAGTTGGTTCACATCCTCGCCAATTTGGGTGTTAGTATTTAATTTTAGTCATTCTGGTATGTGCAAAGGGGAGTCTCATGGTTTTAATTTTCATTTCCCCGATGATTAATGATGAGCATCTTTTCCTGTGCTTATTAGCTATTACAGCTTTTTGGTAAAATTTCAGTTTATTTTTTGTAGATTTTTAAAATTAGGTAATGGATTACATTACTGAAAAGTAAATATTCTTTATATGCATTCTGTATCCTGGTCCTCTGTTAAATACGTGTATGCACATATTTACTCCTGTACCTTGCCTGTTCATTTTCTTAATGGTGTCTTTTGAAGAGCTGAAGTTTTAAATTTTGATTAAGTCTGATTTGTCAATTTCTTTTCTTTTTTCTTAATTTTTTAGAAGATTTTTATTTATTTATTTGATAGAGAGAGATACAGCAAGAGAGGGAACATAAGCCGGGGAGTGGGAGAGGGAGAAGCAGGCTTCCCGCTGCGCAGGGAGCCCTATACGGGGGCTCGATCCCAGGATGCTGGGATCATGACCTGAGCCAAAGGCAGGTGCTTAACGACTGAGCCACCCAGGTGCCTTTTTTCTTTTTATAGTTAGTAATTTTTGTGTTCTATTTAACAATTCTTTGCCTACCGTGAGTTTACTAAGATTTTGTATTTTCAGTATTTTTATAGTTTTGGTTTTTATATTTAGATGTGTCATCTGTTTTGAGCAATTTTTGTATTAGGTATAAGGGTTGAGATTCATGTTTTTAACCATATGTTAAAGTATCATTTATTTGAAAAGGGTACTTTTCCCATTACATCACTTTGGCATTTTTGTAAAAAATCGGTTGAACATATATGTATGATTCTGTTGCTATACACTTTTCTGTTCTTTTGAGCTATCCATTCAGGAATAAGTGTTTGGGGTTTTTTTTGTTTTGTTTTTTTTATTGCTGTAGCTTTTTTTTTTTTTTTTTTTTAGATTTTATTTACTTATGTGAGAGTGCCAGAGAAGGTGGGAGCATGAGAGTCAGAGGGAGAGGGAGAAGCCCAAGCAGACTCCCTGCTGGGTAGGGAGCCTGATGTGGGACTCCATCCCAGGACCCTGGGATCATGACCTGAGCCGAAGTCAGATGCTTAACCGACTGAGCCACCCAGGTGCCCCTATTGCTGTAGCTTTTAAAGCAAATTTTCAATTGGACAGTTTTGTTCTTTTTCAAAATTGTTTTGCTCTTTGAAGTAATTTACATTTCTTCATAAATTTTAGAATCCACTTGTTAATTTCTACACAAAAGCCTGCTATGATTTTGATTAGAATTGCATTAAATCCAGATACCACTTTGGGGAGAATGATCTAACAATATTGACTATCCCTATCTATAAACATGTTTTATCTCCTATTTAGATCTTTAATTTCTCTCAGCACTATTTTATCATAGTAGTCTTGCACAATATTTGTGAAGTTTATTCCAGAATATCTTATGATAATGTTTAATGATATTGGTGTTTTTAAAAAATACGATTTCCAATTGTTGCTAGCTAAAATACAATTGACTTTTGTATATTGGTTGTATCACATTATCTTGCTAAATTCAATGATTAAATCTTAATAGTTTTTTTGTCTCTTAAGATTTTCTTCATAGACTATCCTGTTGCTCACAGGTAGATAGTTTTACTTCTTTCTTTCAAGTCCTAATTTCTGTCATTTTCTTCCCTTACTGCACTAGGTAGGACCTCCAGTACAGTATTGAATAGAAGTTTAATTTCACTATTAAATGAGAGATGACATCCTTGCCTTATTCCTGATCTTAGGAGGATAACGTTAGTTGTTCACCATTAATATGTTAGATCTGTTAGCTTTTTACAGATGCCCGTTATCACAATTAAGAAGATCTCTTCTATTCGTAGTGTGCTGAGGATTTTAATTGTGTTGGATGATGAATTTTGTCAAATGCATTTTCTGTATCTGTTAAAATGATCATCTGGGTTTTCTCTTTTTTTCTGTGATGTTGTGAATTATGTTGATTTTCAGATGTTAAACGTATCTTGCATTCTTGGGATATACTCTACTTGGTCACCATGTATTATCCTGTTTGTGTACTTGTGGATTTGATTTGCTGATATTTTAGCGACTTTTTTATGTTCATGAGGAATATTGGTGATAGAGTTTTCTTGTATCTTTATCTGATTTTGGCATCAAGATAATAACTGTCCTCAAAATGAGTAAAGTGTTCCATCTCTAATTTTCTGAAAGAGGTTTTTTTAAGTTAGTATTAATTTTTTAAATATTTGACAATTCAGTTAATCCATCTGGGTTTGGAGTTTTCATTATGAGAAGGTTTTTGATTAGGAATTCAGTGTCTTTACTTGATACAGGGTTCTTCAGATTTTATATTCATGAATCCATTTTGATAAGTTGAAAATTTTCTGTTTCATATAATTGGTGCATTTTTAACATATATTCTACATACTCCCTTTCCCTTTTAATGTTTTCAAGGCCTGAGCAATGTCCTGGACCTCTTTTGTTTCTACTTGTAGTGTTTGCTCTTTTTTCTTGTTTGCTATTCTTAAGGGCTTATCTACTAACTTTTGGCTTTGTTAACTTTATTTATTGTTTGTCTCTGCTTTAAAGGTATAATTTTCTCTTTAAGCATGTGTTGGCCACCTCAAACAAATTTTGTGTTTTTTTTTTTTTTTTTTTAAAGATTTTATTTATTTATTTGAGAGAGAGAATGAGAGACAGAGAGCACGAGAGGGAAGAGGGCAGAGGGAGAAGCAGACCCCCCGCTGAGCAGGGAGCCCGATGCGGGACTCGATCCCGGGACTCCAGGATCATGACCTGAGCCAAAGGCAGTCGCTTAACCAACTGAGCCACCCAGGCGCCCCAAATTTTGTGTTTTTATTAACATTCTATTAAAATATTTTAAAATTTTTCCTGTGATTTCTTCTGTGACTGATGGGTTGCTTAGAAATGTGTTAATTTAAAGGTATATGGGGATTTTCTGGATAGTTTATTCCATTGTAGTAAGAAAAAAAATACTCTGTAAGACTTAAATCTCTTTAGAAGTTATTGAGACATTTGATGTCCTAACATATTGTTTATCTTGGTGAATGTTCTATGTATATTTGAAAAGAATTTAAATTCTATCCACAGTTGTTTGGTGTAGTGTTCTATAAATGTCAGTTAGGGGCGCCTGGGTGGCTCAGTTGGTTAAGCGACTGCCTTCGGCTCAGGTCATGATCCTGGAGTCCTGGGATCGAGTCCCGCGTCGGGCTCCCTGCTCGGCAGGGAGTCTGCTTCTCCCTCTGACCCTCCTCCCTCTCCTGCTCTCTGTCTCTCATTCTCTCTCTCTCAAATAAATAAATAAAATCTTTAAAAAAAAATAAATAAAAATAAATGTCAGTTAGGTCAGGTTGGTTGATAGTGTTGTAAAAATCTTTGATTTGGTTTGGTTTTCTTCTTTTTTTTTTTTTTTTTTGGTCTACTTCTTCTATCAGTTACAGAGAGAAGAATGTTAAAATCTCATGATTGTTGACCTTTTTATTCCTTTAATCCTGGTTAGTTTTTGCTGCAGATATTTTAACACTTTATCTTATTGATTAATTGCCTGCCCTTTTTAACACCATGAAATGTTCTTTATCTCTCATACTACTTTTTCATGAAGTCTACATTGTCTTAGGTTAATACAACTACACCAGTTTTCTTACCTCTGTTTGAATGGTATATTTTTCCGTTCTTCTACTTTTAACCTTTCTGTTTAAAGTAGATCTCTTGTTGATAGTGAATAGTTGTGTCTTGCTTTGTTATCCAACCTGTAAATTTTGCTTTTATTCTTTAATCCATTTACATTTTAAGTAATTATTAGTATGGTCAAGTTTAAGTCTACTTTTTAAAAATTTGTTTTCTTTTTGTTCCTGCTGGGCCTCTAGTATCTTTGTTTTTCTCAATCCCTTAGCTACTGTTCTCTGGTAAGCGTCCCAAAGTCTTGCTGTGCATATGCATGATAGCCTTCACCAAGGACTTTGAGAAACCCTAGAGAGACTACTGGCACCCTCACTCTTTGCAGCTCTCTTCTCTCTAGTGTTTAATCTCTTTCAAGCCCCAAATTTTCCTCTGGCCTTTTAAGCTATGTTCTGCTTAGGCTCTAGCTCCCTGCATTGTGGTTGCGAAATAGTCCCCAGGCAGAGAATCAAGATATGTTAGGGGTTCACCTCCTGAATTTCCCTTTCCAGGGATCACAATCCTCATTGCCTGTTTTCCAATGCCTGAAGACAGTTGCCTCGTATATTCTTCCCAGTTACATACAGTTGTTCATGGCAGGCAAACTTGTCTTGGTACTGGTTACTCTGTCCTGGTGGAAAGTTGATGTCAAAATACCATTTTTAAATTGCATTGAACCTTTTAAATACACTCACATGTGGGTAATTTGATTCTTAGATCTCTAGATTTTTATCTTTTTAATTTTTCTTAGAGATCTCACCAAGTTAAACTATCATCCTAGATGCACGAGCCCTACATGTCTTCCTATAACCTTGACCCCTTTCTCAAATTTACTTCTGCATTTTCAAGTACATACTAGACCAGTAGTCTCCAGAATGGGATGTGTGTCACACATTATGAGGTAACATAATTCATTGAGTTGAGGGAAAACATTAGAACTTCTTTAAGTTAAGCGTTAAAGTACTTGATAAGTAGTATGTCATGGTCACATGAAAAAGCATGTCAAAATGGCTTCATCTCACATATGGCATACAAAGTATTCTGAGGAGGAGGAATGAGGGCTGCTGCAAGTCCTAAAGGTAACTTTGTATGAGTTAGGAATACATGTCCTCTTGACATATGTAGCACCAAGGACTACATGGCATAGGAAGTGGAATGCATATTAATCTCCATTTGCCCTCTTAAATTAAGTAGTCCCTTGTGCTGTACAGCCAATCAAACTGTACACAGCTGCCCTGGAGGTAATAGGATTTCTATACTGCAGACCCTAATGTGACCCTCACTCCACCCCTAGCGCGCGCGCGCGCACACACACACACACACACACACACACACACACACTGTAATACAATTTACATGTTCTTTGATAAGTTGGCTTATGGATTGTAGCCTCTGTTTTTAACTAAAATGACTGTCAAAAATTGAAGATCATGGTAGACCATTACCAGGACCCTGACACAAAACCCTGTAATCTCAGTTCCTAGGGAATTCCCATATGGAGGCCACTCACAAAAGCCCCTCAGTTTCAGCAGCCTGGAGAGTCCCTAAGTTGTAGGATGTAGGGCACATGTGTTATGGCCATAAAAAGTGATCCCCAACTCCAATTAATAGCATAGAGGGGTACATTTAAGTCTGTCATCAAGGTTGGATGCTGATAACTTGGCTCCTCCCCAGTTTAGGAAAATACAGAAGGCTCCTTGGGGCTTCCCATATTTGGTGACTTTTTTAGTGTTACATAGAGGGATAGATACTTGTCATTTCCTGGAACCTGAATATGCAGTGATGGATTAGCCAGCAAGGAGATCTGTATTCTATAGAAAGCTGTTTTTGTTGCTGCTCCATTTTGTTTTTCATTTTATCAGGTGTGTGGAGTTGATGGGAGTCGTGATTTTTCCACCAGCCCTAAATTATTTGAATATTTGAAATCTCATTTTCAGCTATGATAAAGATAATACTAATTTGTAAGCATAACAGCATTAGAGTGGCAGAATTGATATTTTATAGGCTCTTTATCAGTCTTGTGAGGTTAATTAACATAAGTGATTTTCTAACTAAATCTAGTAATTGGGCCTAAAAGTTTCAGAATTACTGAGAAGACTCTTTGAAATTGATTGACATCCTCTGTATTAATGATGAACTATGCCTTAAATGTATATTACATCTTGGACTGTTAGAGAATAGTGGTATGAAGCTATCATGATTAGCAAGCCATTTAAAAATATTTTACCCTGATTTTATTCTTTCAAAATGTCTTGTTTGTGTGATTTGTTATATACAGGATATACTAGTTCCATAGTATATATACATAATAAATATATATGTAGGTGCATGTTCAAATACTTGTGTTTAAAACAACATGTGAACATAACTATCAGCTGAATTGCCTCAGTGTTTTTCTGTGTTTATCTCATCTTTAAAAATGGTTTTCAGATCCTCTTCTAAGTTGTAAAAATACAGGATTCCTCAAAGAACTTTGTTCTGATTTCCTCTAAAATACATAGTCCATAGGTACTCTTGTCATGATGCAATAAATTTAAAAGAAAACTGTCATATATAGTAACTGGGAATCATAACTACCAGACCTTTATTTTACCTTGATCATGAGAATAGTCTTTCTGGGATCTCTTGACTGTATATTCAGCATTAAGGATGACCAGGAGGAGAGCCTTTCGCACATGACATTCTTAGTATCTGTCTCTTTGTACTGGTGCATGTTGATTTATGTTTCTTCTGGTCCTCATCAATCTTCTATACTTGACTTGTGTGTCATGTGCCTTAACTTGCTTTTACTAATTTTCTCAGCTCACTTTCCCACCTATCTTTTGGTATTAAGGTTTCCTCCCACTTCTCTGACCCTTCATTTTTGGCCTCCTGTTGTCCTCTGTTCCTTTCCCTTCTCTGGAGATTAGAGTGAGGAGATCACCTAGGACAAGACTTTAGGAATTCAGATATGTAATGGATATGTAGGATGGAAACCCAGAAAGGAGATTGAGAAGAGGTATGAGAAAACCAGGAAAATGTAGAGTCATGGAAGCCAAGGAAGGAAAGTATTAACAAAGGCAGTGGTGTTTCACAGTGTGGTGTTACTGCAGGGTCAAATAAGAGAGGCCAAAAACATTTTTAGTGTTAGAAGCATGGCAGTTGTGCAAAAGCATATTTTGGTGGAGACGTAGAAGGGGAAACCCTACTGGGGTAGGTTTTGCAATGGGTGGGAAGTTAAGACAACTCTGTGGAGAAGTTTAAAGGGATAAGGCAATACTTGGGGAGAAAAATGGAATTAAGGAGGGTTTCTTGTTTATTGCCTTTTTGTAAATAGGAAAAGCTTAAGCATGTTTATATGAAAGTGGAAGAGTTCAATCAAGTGAGCTATCGCATATACCAAAGAAGGGATTTGTAAGTGAGTGTGTGAGGGTTCTCAGAAGGCAGGATAGGATTGATCCAAGGCATAGGTGGAGAGATTGGTGACTTTGGATAAGAGAGACATTTTGTTATGAAAAGGAGAGAAGGCAAGAACAGGTGTATGGATAGAAGATTTGTCTGTGTGTATTCAGAGTCGATTGCATTTTCCAGTAAAATGTAGCATGATTGCAGATCTTGTTGAGGCCCACTTGCTGCTAGAGATCATACATTTGTAGTGATACCTGTCTGCCTTATAATGCTACCCAGCAGTTCTCTGAAGAAGCAGAGTATTTTAGGCAGTGCTATTCAAAGTGTGGTCCACAAACTGCTAATAAGGTCTGAAATGAGACCGTTTGCCGCTGGAAAGTATGAGGGAGCTGGGACAGCCTAGCTCCTGAGATTCTTAGAAATACTCAGTGAAAGAAAAGAGCCCCACACTGAGAAGAAACTGCTGCAAATAAGATTTGATGAGAGTAGGAATTTAGGGGCAAAGAAGAGAAAATGATACATGTGGCAGGAGGGCACTGGAGGAGGCAGATCTCAGAAAGTCTTAGGGAAGTGGTTATACTAAAGTACCATAGGTTTGAATACTTTGTGATAACAACATAAGAGGAAACCTTAGAACTCTGAATCTAGGAAAGCTATCTTAGTCTGTTTACATATCCTACATATAAAACTTAAAAGTATAGGAAAACCCATTCTATAATATGATTTATAGAAAGTACTGTAATTTTATACTACTGAAAGATAGTATAAGAAAAAAGATGACAACAGTCCTCTGAGTAACAGATCTAAAGAAATGAAGATAGCAGTATACTTTGGTCTTAAAGCAGAGACATAGTGAAACCTATTACTACAAAATGAGCTGAGAAAATTAAATAATATGTTATGAAAAAACAGTATAAATTAGAAATGTTTAGAAATGAGCTCCTACACTGTAGGAGATCATGGAAAGAAAAACTGACAGACTTGAGGAATGAATTAGAAATTTTTCAGAAATGAAGATGAACCAGAAAGTTCTTGAATGAGTAGACACTCTAGAAAGTACCATAAAAGAAATGATGGAAAAGAACAAGTGAAAACAAATCAAGTAAAGAGATAAAAGAAATTCATAAAGTGACAAGAAGATGTTATATGCATAGGCACATAAATATATGGACATTAATAATAGTACCTGGAGACTATTTGAAAAAAGAAACAGGAAAAAAACAAAAACAAGAAAATGTTGTTAAAACAAAGATGAACATCTGTATTATAAAGGTTCACCGTGTGCCTAGGAAAATTGAAACAGCCACCACTGAAACATGTTTCAGGGCTTTAAAAGAAAAAAAATAATACTTTGGGCATCTACACACAAAGACTATATCAGTTAGATGGAAAGAATGCCAGATTATCATTAGACTCTCCAACATTAGTACTTGAATCTGGAAGACTGTGGAGTAAAGATTTTTAAGATTTTAATAGAAAAAAATGTGAATTGAGACACATACCCAGCCAACTGATGTTTAAGCATAAAGACCACGTGTAAGAACTTTGAAAGTACTGTTCCTATGAGCCCTTCCTAAGGATTCTAGATTTTGCTGCATTTTCTTTATTTCTCACATCAGTATACTTAGTGTCATTTTTTCTGATTTATATGGGAGTAGGTTGTAGACATGACACTTGAGCCCCAAATATGTCAATGTGTCTCTGAAGTATAGATTCTCTTTTTTAGAAGGTTGTTTCTTTTAGATTTACTGAGATAAGGTTAACATACAGTAAGCTGCACATATTTAAAATGTACAAGTTGATGAGTTTTGATATATGCAAGGATAATCCTCTATAACCACGGTATAATTACCAAATTCTGGATATTTGACATTAATACAATGCTATTATCTAATACATAGCCTATATTCAAATTTTGCCAGTTGTCACAATAATGTCCTTCACAGCAGCTTTTTTCCCCCTTTGTTGGTGGGGGAAATCAGGACACAGATTGCTAGCATGTACCATAGAATAGATTTGTGGTTAAGCTCCAGAGGGTGAATTTCCAGCAGATCCCACGGATACAGAACCAAAGTGTGAGTGATGGGTGTTATCTTTTCTAACAGGGTCTGATATCAGGTCTGAAGGGAAAATTCTTCCTTGGGCACTCTGTCCTAGCCTTAGAGGTAGTGGCTATTATGTATCATAATTATCATATCTCCTGTTATACTTATATTCTTGAGCATTGTCTCAACTTCTTACTAGCCAATCCTTGTTAATCCCAGTTCCTTGATGTCATTAATAATTATTTATGTCAAACGTTGTTTTTTCAAACTTAATGTTTGATTTCTCTCCTTATTGTACCTAGCCTGATGCATCATTTTTGGCAAATGTAATGTGTCCTCTTAGGTGCTTTACTTTAGGAAACCATGATGTCATTCTGTCCCATTGTTGTTGGGTGTTTGGCTTTGATCACTGGTTTGAACAGCCAGATTTCTCCACTTTACAGATATCTTTTTTCCCCCTTTATAATTAATAACCTCCTGTGAGATACTTTGGGGTCTGTGTGAGTGTTCTATTCCCAAAAACCGTAGATAGCATCCACTGTTGATTCTTCCCCGCATCATTTATTATTGTGATGTTGCAAAATGGTGATTTTTCTGTCTCTCTCTGCTTATTGATATTCTACTGTATGGATGAGATTTTCCTTTTCCCTTTATTTATTGTGGGCTTGTTAAATTTTTTTATATGTTATAAACCATTCCCTTCATTATTTATTTTGATAACCACATTGTTCCAGTTTGGGCAGTAGAAACCCCTTCAAGTTGAAATCTTGTCCTTTGACATGCCCCTATTGAGTACGTCTTATCTTGCTGGCAAACCAAAGAGTTTCTAGGTTCATCTTGTACTTTTCTGTACCAGCCTTGGTTGTTTCTCTAGGGAGCCCCAATTCCTTAGTGAAGTCCAATTTATCTTTATGAATTTTTCTTTTGTTTGGTATCTAAGAAATCATTACCTAACATAAATGTTTTCCCCTTGAAGTTTCATAGTTTTAAGTTTTATGTTTAGATCTATGATCCATTTTGAGTTAATTTTATATGAGATATGAAGTATGGATCCAAGTTCATTTTACATGTAGATATTTAATTTTTTCACCACTGCTGTTGAAAAAACCATCCTTTCTCCTACTGCATTGCCTTTGTCAATTATCATTTGTCCATGTACATCTGGGTTTATTTTTAGGCTTTCTGTTCTGTGGATCAGTTTGTTTTTACCACCAATACCACGCTGTTGAGTTTTTATACTAATGCCAAGAGATCTTTTAGCAGGAAAACAATAGGCAAGATGTTCTGCAGGGGATTCTTTTTTTTTTCTTTTCATTTTTTATATTAAGTTTTTTATTTTAATTCCAGTATAGTTAACATACCATGTTATATTAGTTTCAAGTGTACAGTATAGTGATTCAACATTTCTGTACATTACTCATTGTTCATCATGATAAGTATACTCTTTAATCTCTGTCACCTGTTTCACCCCATTCCCCAACCACCTCCCTTCTGGTAACCATCAGTTTGTTCTCTATAGTTAAGAGTCTGTTTTTTGGTTTGTCTTTTTTTTTCTTTGTTCATTTGTTTTTTTAAATTTCACATGCGAGTGAAATCATATGGTATTTGTCTTCCTCTGACTAACTTCTTTCACTTAGAATTATGCCCTCCAGATTCATCCATGTTATTGCAAATGGCAAAGATTTCATTCTTTTTTATGGCTGAGTAATTTCCCATTGTGTGTGTGTGTACCTTTTCTTTATCCATTCATCCATTGGTGGACACTTGGGCTGCTTCTGTAATTTGGCTATTGTAAATAATGCTGCAGTAAATATAGGGTTCCATATATCTTTTTGAATTAGTGTTTTTGTATTGTTTGGTTAAAAATCCAGTAGTAGAATTATCGGATCATAGGGTAATTCTGTTTTTAAATTTTCAAAGAAACTCCATACTGTGTTCCACAGTGGCTGTACCAATTTGCATTCCCACCAACAGATGTTCCTTTTTCTCTACATCTTTGCCAACACTTGTGTTTTCGATTGTAACCATTCTGACAGGTGTGAAGTGGTACCTTATTGTGGTTTTGATTTGCATTTCCCCGATGATGAGTGTGATATTGGGCACCTTTTCATGTGTCTTTTGATAATCTGCATGTCTTCTGTAGAGAAATGTCTGTTCATCTCTTCTGCCTATTTTTTAATTTTATTTTTATTTTTTTGAGTATTGAGTTTTAGAAGTTGTTTTATTTTGGATACTAACCCTCTATCAGGTATGTTGTTTACAAATATCTTCTCCCATTCTGTATATTGCCTTTCAGTTTTGCCGATTGTTTGCTGTGCAGAAGCTTTTTATTTTGATGTAGTCCGAATAATTTATTTTTGCTTTTGTTTTCATTGCCTCAGGAGACATAGCTAAGAAAAATGTTGCTATGATTGATGTCAGAGAAATTACTGCCTGTGCTCTCTTCTAGGATTTTTATGGTTTCAGTCTCACGTTTAGGTCTTTAATCCATTTTGAGTTTATTTTTGGGTATGGTGTAAAAAGTGGGCCAGTTTCATTCTTTTGCATGTAGCTGTCTTTTCCCAACACCGTTTGTTGAAGAGACAGTCTTTTTGCCACTGGATATTCTTTCCTGCTTTGTTGAAGATTAATTAACCATATAGTTGTGGGATTGTTTCTGGGTTTTCTGTTCTGTTCCATTGATCTATGTGTCTATTTTTGTGCCAGTACCATACTTTTATGATTACTACATTTTGTAATATAACTTAAAGTCTGGAATTGTGATACCTCCAGTTTTGCTTTTCATTTTCAAGATTGCTTTGGCTATCTGGGGTCTTTTTGGTTCCATGCAGATTTTAGAATTTCTTGTTCTAGCTCTGTGAAAAATACTGGTATTTTTGGTATTTTAATAGGGATTGCATTAAATCTGTAGATTGCTTTTGGTAGTATAGACATATAACAGTATTTGTTCTTCCAACCCATGAGCAGAGAATGACTTTCCATTTCTTTGTGTCATCTTTGATTTCTTTCATCAGTGTTTTGTAGTTTTTAGAGTTCAAGTGTTTCACCTCTTCGGTAAAGTTTATTCCTAGTTATTGTTTTTGGTGCATTTGTAAATGGGGTTGTTTCTTAATTTCACTTTCTCCGTTGTTTCATCATTACTGTATAAAAATGCAACAAATTTCTGTTCATTGATTTTGTATCCTGTGACCTTACTGAATTCAGTTCTGGTAGTTTTTTGGTAGAATCTTTAGGGTTTTCTATATTTAGTATCATGTCATCTGCAAATAGTGAAAGTTTGACTTCTTCCTCACCAATTTGGATGCCTTTTATTTCTTTTTATTGTCTGCCTGCTGTGGCTAGGACTTCCAGTACTTTGTTGAATAAAAATGGTAAGAGTGGACATCACTGTCTTGTTCCTGACCTTAGGGGAAAAGCTTTCAGTTTTTCCCCATTGAGTATGATGTTGCCAATGGGTTTTTCATTTAAGGCCTTTTATTATGTTGAGGTTATGTTCCCTCTAGACCTAGTTCATTCAGGGTTTTTTATGGAGAATGGATGTTATACTTTGTCACGTGCTTTTTCTGAATCTCTTGAAATGATCATATGGTTTTTATCCTTTCTCTTAGTGATGTGATGTATCACATTAATTGATTTGTGAATATTGAACCATGCTTGCATCCTGGGAATAAGTCCCACTTGATTGAGGTGAATGATTTAAGTATTGTTGGATTCAGTGTGCTCATATTTTGTTGAGCATTTTTGCATCTAGTTCATCAGAGATACTGGCCTGTAGTTCTCTTTTATTTTGTGGTATCTTTTTTTAAAGATTTTATTTATTTATTTGAGAGTGAGAGAGCATGAGGGGGGGAGGGTCAGAGGGAGAAGCAGAAGCAGACTCCCTGCCGAGCAGGGAGCCCAATGTGGGACACCATCCTGGGACTCCAGGATCATGACCTGAGCCGAAGGCAGTCGCTTAACCAACTGAGCCACCCAGGCGCGCTATTTTGTGGTATCTTTATCTGGTTTTACTTTCAGGATAATGTTGGCCTTATAGAATGAATTTGAAAGCCTTCCTTCCTCTTCTATTTTTTGGAATAGTTTGAGAAGAATAGGTGTTAACTCCTTAAATGATTGGTAGAATTCACCTGTGAAGCCACTTGCTCCTGGACTTTTGTTTGCTGAGAGTTTTTTTGATTACTGAGTCAATTTCATTGCCAGTTATTAGTCTGTTCACTTTCTTTTTTTCTTATTTCATTTTTGGTAATATCTGTATCTAGGAATTGATCCATTCCTTCCAGGTTGTCCAATTTGTTGGCATATAATTTCTAATAATATTCCCTTATAATTGTATTTATGTGATGTTGGTTATTTCTCCTCTATCATTTGTGATTTTATTTATTTGGTCCTTTCTCTTTTTGATAAGTCTGGCTAGAGGTTGATTGATTTTACTAATTTTTTCAAAGAACCAGCTCCTGGTTTCATTGATTGTTTATTTTCTGTTTAGATGTCCTGTCCATTGATGTAAGTGGGATGTTAAAATCCCCTACTATTAGTGTATTATTATCAATGAGTTCCTTTATATTTGTTATTGTTTTATATATTTGGGTGCTTCTGTGTTGGATGCATACATATTTGTGATTGTTATATCTTCTTGTTGGAATAGTTCCTTTATTATTACATAGTGCTCTTCTTTGTCTCTTGTTACAGTCTTTGTTTTAAAGTCTAGTTTGTCCAATATAAGTATTGCTGCTTTGGCCTTCTTTTGACATCCGTTTGCATGATAAATGTTTCTACATCTCCTCACTTTCAATCTGCAGGTGTCTTTACGTCTAAAATGAGTCTCTTGTAGGCAGCATGTAGATGGGTTTTTTTTTTTTTTTATCCATTCTGTCACCCTCTGTCTTTTTTTAAAGATTTATTTCTTGATTTTTGGGGGGAAGGTTGTGGGGGGATGGAGCAGAGGAAGAGGGAGAGAGGAGCTCAAGGAGACTCTGCATGCTAAGCATGGAGCCCGACACGGGGCTCGATCTCACGGCCCATGAGATCATGAACTGAGCCAAGACCAAGATTCAAACACTTAACCAGCCAACTGTGCCACCAAGGCGCCCCACCCTATGTCTTTTGATTGGAGTGTTTACTCCATTTACATTCAAAGTCATTATTGATAGTATGCATTTAGTGCCATTTTATTACTTGTTTTGTGGCTGTTTCTGGAGATTTTCTCGGATTCTTTTCTTGTGTTGCTGATTTTCTTTAGTGATATATTTGGAGTTCTCTCTCTTTATTCTTTGCATGTTTATTAGTGGTTTTTAATATACGGGTGCCATTAGGTTTGTGTACATAGCATCTTCTGCGCACAGCAGTCTGTATTAAGTTGATGGTCGTTCAAGTTTGAACCCATTCTTCTCTCCTCCCCAGCGTTTTAGGTATATGTTGTTATGTTTTATGTCCTTTTTTTTGGGTGAGTTCCTTGACTGATTTTTACAGAAATATTCATTGTTACTGGTTTTGTGTTTCCCCCCTTTATGCTGTCACTTTTGGTCTTTCCTTTCCACTGGAAGTGTCCCCTTCAGTTATTTCTTGCAGTGCTGGTTTAGTGGTCACGAACTCCTTTAATTTTTGTTTGTCCGGGAAACTCTTTATCTCTCCTTCTATTCTGAATGATAGCCTTGCTGGATAGAGAGTATTCTTGGCTGCAGATTTTTCCCACTCAGCACTTTGAATATATCATGCCACGCCCTTCGGGCTTTCCAAGTTTCTGTTGAGAAATCTCCAGCTAGCCTTATGGGTTTTCCCTTATAAGTTAAGGGCTTCTTTTGTCTTGCTCCTTTTGAGAATTTTTTCTTTGTCACTGTATTTTAGCAATTTCAGTTACAGTATGTCTTGGTGTTGGCCTGCTGTTGTTGATTTCGATGGGAATTCTCTGTGCCTCCTGAATCTGGATGTCTGTTTCCTTCCCCAGGTTACGGAAGTTTTTAGCTATTATTTCTTCAGATTAATTTTCTGCCCCCTTTTCTCTCTCTTCCTCTTCTGGGATTCCTATAATATGAACATTGTTACGTTTGATGGAGTCACTGAGTTCCCTCACTTTGTTCTCATGTTCCATTATTCTTTCTCTCTCTTGTTCAGCTTGATTAATTTCTATTACTTTGTCTTCTAGGTCATTCATTCATTCTTCTGCTTCTTACAGCCTGCTGTTCATTGCATTAAGCATGTTTCTAACCTCGCTTATTGCACGCTTCGTCTCTGATTGATTCTTTAACTCTTTTATCTCTGTGGTAAGGTTCTCACTGATGTCTTCCATTCTTTTCTCAAGCCCAGTGAGTATCTTTATGATCATTAGTTTAAATTCTCCATCAGGCATGTTACTTATATCCATTTTGCTTGGGTCTCTTGCTGTGGTTTAGTCCTGTTCTTTGATTTGGGAAATATTCCTCTGTCTCATTTTGTCTAACTCTCTGTCTCTGTGTGTTAGAAATGTCAGCTATGTCTCCTGCTCTTGAAGGTAATGGCTTTCTGAAGAAGAGGTCCTCTAGTACACTCAAGTGCAGTGTCCCCTGTTCCCCAGGACCTTGAACCTCAGGGAGTGTCTCCTATGTGAGTTTGTATGTTCTGCTGTTGAGAACTGGTCAGTTTTTCCTTCAGTCCAGTTGTCTGTGGAGAGGCTCTTTTTGCCTGTTGTGGATAGTGTTTGGTCCCCAGCTGGGTGAGACATGTTTTAACAAGGCATGTACTGGTCTGTTTGGGAAATGAGACCTGCCACTGCTGCTACTGGAACTGAGGTCCTGCAAAATGCTTGGGTCAGGAGACAAGGTGTTGGTAGGGTTTGCACCAGTCTTGTGGGGGAGGTAGCCCACAGCCCTAGGACTGAGGCAGGCATCACTGGGAAGGGCAGATCCACCAAAACATGGGCGGTAGGGGAGGTGGCTTGGTGTAAGCAGGTTAGGTAGAGTGTGTGCCCTGCAGGTTCCCGCAAATGATCATGTGTTTATTCTGGGGGGCAAGTGAAAGAAATGGCCATTTCACCTGCCAGCTCCTTTGTTCCTGGAGGGGTCGTCCCAGGATCCCTGTTCCTCCAGGTCATGCTCTGAGATGAATATATAACTCTCCCTCCCATCTGCCTCTGGTGTTTTTCAAACTGTTGCTGCCATGCTGTATCACTGCTGGCTCTTTGTCTTGCTGTGTCTTATTTAAGAGTGGGAACTCTGCTTTTTAGTACCCTCCATACTCTCCAAGAGCAGAGCCCACCACCGATTTTTAGATTTCCAGGCTTTAAGTCCTGGTTGGAAGAACTGATAAGATTCATCCCCTCTTACTTTCAAAGCCAAATGTTACAGGGATTCGTTTTCCCTGTGTGGGCTTCTTGGTGTGATAGTCTGTTTTTTGCCCTTTCTTCATGCCATGGGCATCCTCCCTACTAGTCGACCACAGTCCATTTCGCTCCCAAGCCATGTTCACCCTTCCAACCTTCTTTAAGGTAGCCTTTTCTCTGCCTTTAGTTGTGGACTCTGTTGTGTCAGTCTTTGAGTGGCTTTCTGGGTTATTTATCTGATGTGAGTGTTAAGCTGGTTGTATCAGTGGGTTGAGGTGAGCTTAGGGTCCTCCTCCTCTGCCATCTTCCCAGCCGCCTCTGCAGGGAATTCTTATGTGTAATGGTAGAACTTAATTCAGTGATAGGGATAAGGGGTGACAAAGTAGTATATACTCATTATGTGCTCTGACAATGGAGATACAATGTAATTATTCAAGAACTTAAGGAATATAGTTCACATGAATCTTTCCTGAGGAAGCTATTAGATACTAAATTTCAGACAACAAAGAAGTGGTTTAATAGGTTCATTGGTTGCCTTAAAGAAATTCACCAGGGCATCAAAGGATATTATTACTTTAAATAGATGCTGGGGGGTGTGCTGCGGGGATGGTATAAGGGGAAGAAAGGAGCTAATTTCTGTATTTATACTAGGAAATCAATAGGCCATATCTAATAAAGAGAGGACTAAGGTTACATAAAGGTACGAAGATAACCATTAAGACAAAAACCCAAACCTCTGTAGATGTCAAAAGAAATATGAAGGGGAAAAAAAGAACAAAATAAACACACAGTGAAATAATTTTTATATTTTCTCCGACGGAATTGAGACCATATCAGTAAATGGGCTTAATTGAGCTAATAGGAGAAAAAAAATATTTTCAGGTTAACTAACATAGCAAAATCTAGTTCCGTCTTCTATGCATATAACCACAAAACTGAAAGTCTCAGAAGTGTTAAGAAGAAGTTAGGCAAAGATGTACCAGACAAATCAAATAAAAAGAAAACAGAGGCCACTATGTTGATGTTGCACAAGGTAGAACTCAGGCCAGAAAGCATTAAAGAGGTAGGACACATTACAGTGCTACAAGCTGCAAGTCTCAATGAAGATGTAATATTGGATACATGGATATTGATGACAACTTAAATTTTTGCAAATTTTTGGAGGAATTGATAAGAATGAGAAACATTAATAATAGAAGATTTAAAATCTCTCTCAGTTGTGGATAGATCAAGTGAACAAAAGTTTTATAACGCTACTAAAGATCTAAATAATACAACCAAAAGGTGGATCTCATGGTCGTATATTGCATTTGAGAGAATAAGCCTTCTTTGCAAATGCACACAGAACACTGATTAAAAATGATTGCAGTAGTTTCCCTCATCTGTGGTTTGGCTTTCCATAGTTTGAGTTACCAACAATCAGAGGCAGTCCACAAGCAGATGACCCTCCTGTTGACATACTGTCAGAAGGTCAGTAGTAGCCTAACACTATGTCACCGTGCCTGCATCATTCCCCTCACTTCATCTCATCACATAGGCATTTTATCATCTCACATCATCACCAGAAGAAGGGTGAGTACAGTACAGGAAGAAATTTTTTTTTTAAAGATTTTATTTATTTATTTGACAGAGAGATAGACAGAAGAGCACAAGCAGAGGGAGTGGCAGAGGGAGAGGGAGAAGCAGGCTCTGCACTGAGCAGGGAACCCGATGCAGGACTCGATCCCAGGACCCTGAGATCATGACCCGAGCCGAAGGCAGACGCTTAACCATCTGAGCCACCCAGGTGCCCTACAGTAAGATATTTTGAGAGAGACCACATTCACATAACATCTATTATATTGTGATTGTTCTGTTTTCTTATTGGCTGTTATTAGTCTCTCAGTGTGTCTAATTTATAAACTAAACTTTATCACAGATATGTATAGGAAAAAACAGCATATATAGAGTTCAGTACTGTCCATGGTTTCAGGAATCTACTGGGGGTCTTGGATAAAGAATGGTTGGGGGTGGGGGGACTACTGTATTTGTTGATATATTAAAAAAAAATTCCTTCACATTTCTCTCCAAAATATATAGCATTTTTTGACCAAAAAAAATCAGAAGGCCCTCTACCTGGAAATTAGCAAATAACAAACATGCTGCCAAACAACTCCTGGCTTAAAGTGAAAATGTAAACAAAATTGTTAGGTTTCCTGACATGACACATCAGGATCAATAGGTTACAGCATGGTTGAGAAGGATGCATAGTAAACATTTTAGAGTTTGTGGACCATGTGGTTTCTTTTAACTTTCAGACTTTTCTGTTGTAGCAGAAAGCAGTCACAGACAATATATAAAGTCAGGTGTGGCTGTGTTCCAATAAATCTTTATTTAACAAAACAGGTGGCAGACCCAGTATGGCTCATGGAGTATAGTTTGCCAACCTCTGTGTTAAAGCCAAAGCAGTTACCATTAGAAAATTCTTAGTGTCAAATGCTTACATGAATGCAAATAAAAATAAACAAACACTCAGATAGAAAAGCAACAAATACAGGGGTGCCTGGATGGCTCAGTTAGTTAAGCGGATGCCTTCAGCTCAGGTCATGATCCTGGAGTCCTGGGATCAAGCCCCACTTCGGGCTCCCTGCTTAGCGGGGAGCCTCCTCCTCCCCCTGCCCCTCACCCCACTCATGCTCTCTCACACACACTCTCTCTCTCAAATAAATAAAATCTTTTTTTAAAAAAGGCAACAAAAATAAATGAAAAGAACACAGAAGGGAAGATTTAATACTGGTAAAAGTAATAATAAATTTTAGATAACAGAATAATAATAGAATTTTGGTTCCTTGAGGTTTGTTTTGTTTGTCAAACAGACAACTTATCAGCTAAGTAAACTTTTAAAAAGAAGAAACCTTAAATATAATGGGAAAGGAAGCCTCAAAACAGGAAATTTATTCACAAAGGTAACTTTATGAAAATGTATGCAAATAGATTTGAAAATTATTGATGAAAAGGATTTTATAGGAAAAAGATTTATCCCAATCGACCCAGAAGAGAGAAGCACTTTAAGTAGACCAGTTTCATCATGACAAAGATTTATTCTAGGAATACAAGAGTCAGTATTTGGATTTTAGAGCCAAGGAGAAAAATTGTATGATTGTCTCCATAGTAAAAAAAAAAAAAAAAAAAAATTCTCATTTGGCAAAATTCAACTCTTTCGTGTTAAATATAATTAATAAAATAGGAATTGATAGATACTTAAAAAAGAAATCAAATGTAGTTCATCTCAACAGCCAGCATTTTAATGAGGGAAACTCTGGAGACTTTACCTATAAAATCAAGGGTAGAATTAAGTTGCAGGATATGAAATTATAGAGCAATCAGTACCCTTCATGTCACCAGTTAGAAGATATAATGGAAGAGAAGGTTCCATTGTAATTTTAAGAATTCAAATAAAGTCTGGAAATCTAACTTGTATATAATCCACATGATGAAAACAGGACACTTCTTTGGGGGGTTATTTTTTTAATTTAAATTCAGTTAATTAACATAATATTTGTTTCAGGGATGCAGGTCTGTGATTCATCAGTCTTATATAATACCCAGTGTTCATTACAACACATATCCTCCCCAATGTCCATCACCCAGTTAACTCCATTCCCCCACCCCCCTCCCTTCCAGCAACCCTCAGTTGAAGACAGGACACTTCTGAAAGACTTAGAAGCAGATTTGAGCCAAATGAAAAGGGATTCCTTGTTTATAATAAGGATGAGATATTAAAGCATATAAAAGTATGTAATTAAAGTAGCATAGTACTGGTGAGTGAGTAGACAGAAGCAAGGAGCATGAGAAGAACATCCAAAAACAGACATAATGTATATGAAAACTTAGTATATAATAAAAGTGGCATTTCAAATCATAGGGAGAAAAGAAATACTTTTAATGACTCTTACTAGAACAATTGCTTAGTCATCTGGAAAAATATTTTATCTAATTCTACAGTATACCAGAATAAGTTCCGTATTGATCAGAGGTTTAAGATGTAGAAAATGAAATACTGGAAGAAAACAACAGTGGATTCCTCTTTACCTGGGAAGAGAGGGAAATTTTCCCAACCATCCTCTCAAATCTAGAAACAATGAGGGAAAGATTGGCAAATTTGCATATGTGAAATAGAAAACAATTACACTATAATCACCATAAGCAACTATAAAGGCAAATGGTAAACTAAGAGAAATATTCCCAACTTCTATCCAGAGAGCTAATCCTCCTAATATTTAAAGTACTTCTAAAACTTGTGAAGAAAAAGACCCACAGCCTCATAGAAAAAGGGTAAACTTACGTTGAAATCCCATGAAAAATAAGTACAAATTGTCCTTATGCTGATGTACTTATAGTAGGAGAAACACAAATTAATTGTGATGAAGCACCATATTTTCACCTACCAGAATGGAAAAAAAGAATTGGCATTATACTTTTTGGGTGAAACTGTGGGGAAAGTAAGTCATTTGGTAATATTGTCAGTGAGAATGCAGAATGTTAAAATTCCTATGGAATGGAATTTGGCAACATCTAGCAGAATTAGAAATGCATTTCTCCTTGACCCAGCAATCTTCACTTTTAGAAATATATCCTGAAGATAGAATTGCAAAAGTATAAAATGAGGTATGTACAGGCTTGTTGTTGCATTGTTTGCAATAATGAAAGATTGGAGTGACCAGCAGTAGATAACTAGTAGAATAAATTATGGTATATCACTGTGCAGATATAGAAGAGAAATGAGAAAGTTCTGTATAGACTGCTATGGAGTGAATGAATTCCAGATTGTATCATTGAGTTAAAAAATAGGTGTAAAATATGTATTAAATGACGATTTTTGTGGGAAATGGGGTGAAACTGTGTGTTTCTTAGCTCTTTCCACTCTTAGGGCCTAAATTAGCAATATCTCAGTAACAAAAAATAAGAGAATATATGCATATAATCTAAAAGAAACAATAAAAAAACTAAAAATGGCTACTGAGGGAGGCAAGAGAGAACAGGGAAGATATTAAGGATGAAAACTAGATCTGTGTATTGCAGCATTGATTTTGGAATAATATAAATGCGTTGTATACAAGTAAAGACTAAAGTACTAACCCTACTTCCCCCCCCCCCAAAAAAAAACCCCACCCTGAAACAAATGAACATTATATATGTTCAACCAGGTATAAAGTTTTACTAACATAGTAAAGAATTTTGTTTTTAAGATTTTATTTATTTGACAGAATGAGAGAACGCAAGCAGTGGGGAGCAGCAGAGGGAGAGGGAGAAGCAGGTTCCTCACTGAGCAGAGAGCCCCATGTGGGGCTCCATTCCAGGACCCTGAGATCATGACCTGAGCCTAAGGCCAGTGCTTAACTAACTGAGCCACCTAGGTGCCCCGTAAAGAATTTTTTGAACTGATTTTAAATTACAATATTAATTATCACTCTAGAATGCTGTTTCTAAACCCAAAAACCTTGTATTTCATTCAGTGGCCTATTTTTAGTGATCATATTGGTATGATTACTTTGAAACTATTTAGATTTCACATGGCATAAAACAAATAGATAATTATGTTCATGTCATTAGGCAAAAGAATTCCCAGGATGATGATGAAAGAAAAGTCCAGGATGGCAGCTTGCAACAGGCTTGGGAAAGATTGGAGCTTGAGGAAGGACTTCAGATTTCAAGAAGGATACATCTTAACAAAAGTAAACTTCATAGGTTACTTGATGTAGTTGAACATATTGAAAGGGGTTTGCAGTTCTGTTGGAAATTTTTGCGCTGATTTAGTGGTGAATACGTAAAAACAAAGCAAATAAATGCAGAAATTGTTTATTACTAAGAACAAAATTGGAGAAAGGAAATATAAGGGTAATATGCTCTGTGGCTCAGTTGTGGATATTATTAAATGGTTATAAATGGTTTGATTTAATGAAAAACTAATAGAAATAAATTTTTAAGAGGATGAAGAGGGAAGTATTTAGAATAGCACCATCTTCTGTACAGTTGGACTAGTGATTGCTGTTTTTTATAATAACTTTAGTAATACTGTAATTTTAAAAAGAAGGTATGTGCATTAGTAAAATTAAAAAAGAAAATTGTCATGCATGTTGATTAATATATCAGGGAAAATTACTTTGAAAGTAGAAAAAGTCTTAAAATCATACCTGTGATAGTATTTTAGTAAAGCTCAGCTTAAGTAATATTTAATTTGACTGTGGAGATACTCATTATTTATATGCTCTGTTTTGCTGTATACCCAACGTGGGTTTTGAAAGTACTAAGGCAGAGGGGCACCTGGGTGGCTCAGTCGTTAAGCGTCTGCCTTCAGCTCAGGTCATGATCCCAGGGTCCTGGGATCGAGCCCCACAGTGGGCTCATTGGGCTCCCTGTTCAGCGGGAGTCTGCCTCTCCCTCTCCCACTCCCCCTACTTGTGTTCCTGCTCTCGCTCTCTCTCACCCTGTCAAATACATAAATAAAATCTTAAAAAATAAAAAAATAAAAGTACTAAGCCAGAAGTTAAAGCTTCAGGCTTTGACTTTGTAAAGCTACTCTCCCAAACAAATTCTGTCACCTCTCCTTTTTACCTTTGTCAGAAATCTGTTCTCTTCTTTTACCTTCTTAGTTCAGGCCTTTTTTACTTCTCATTATAGCTACTTCCTACCTATTCTTCCTGCTTTCTCAGTTTTATTGAACAGGCTTTTTTTCCCCCCTCCTCTAAAACTAGGACTTTTAAATTATGTAAAAAATGTGAGGGAAACACATGTACAATTAACAATTTAAGTGAACACTCATGTAACCACCGACGTCAAGAAGTGAACGTTGACAGAAGTTCCTTGTGTGTTACTTTGTCGTCACCCCTTTCCTCTCCTATCATAGGTGATAACCATCTACCCAATAACTATGTTAATCATTCTCTTCATTTACCTTATGGTAAATAATGTAATTTAGTTTTGCCTGTTTAGGGACTTTGTGTAAAAGGAATAATATTGGTATGTTTCATTTCATTTCTTGTTACTTTCATTTAACTTTGAAGGGATCATCCATGTCATTGCATATAGCTATAGTTCATTCATTTTTAATGCTGTACAATAGCACATTGTCCAAATATGTCACAAAATTTTTATTCTCGCTGGGCATTTGAAATGTTGCTTGCTTTTGGCCTTTTAAAGCAATGCAGCTGTTATTCTTGTTGATGTATCCTGCAGTTCATGTATATGAGATGAGTACTGAGTTTTTGACTGAAACTAGAATCTTAAGTTCAACTTAACTCTTACCAACTCTCATATACCTACCAGCAGTTAATATGCATTCTGTTTGCTAACATGTGGCTCACCAACATTTGGTGTTACTCATCTTTTTATCAGTCTCATGGTCAGTTTCTTGTTAATGTCATTGGGTCTCATATGCTTTTCCCAAGTACCAGTTAGGTTGAGAATCTTTCATATGCATATTGACCATTTGGATTTCAGCTTTTGTGAAGTGCTTATTCAAATCTCTTTTCCATCTTTTTATTGGGTTTATTTTAATAGGAGTTCTTTAATATTTTAGATATCTTGTCTGATTGTCTTTTTTTATAGTCTTTGACTCAATTAATTTTATGAATCTTACTATGTGGTTAGTGCATTAGTTTTAAGAATCTTTCCATACCCCGAAGTAATGAAATTATCTTCCTCTGTTCTCTTTTTAAAGCTCTATAGTTTGGCCCTTTACATTTAAATTTTTGTTTCAGATTGCATTTGATTTATGTATTGGAATCAAGTTTCATTTTTTACCAGCTGTCCCAGCACCATTACTGAAAATACCATTCTTTTCCTAATGCACTGCCATCCTTATCAGTTATTAGGTATTTATGGATGAGTGAGTGTTTCTCAGCACTTGATCTGTTTTTCAGCCAGTTTTCCTCTGTTGGTCTATTTGTCACTCCATGAACCAATGCCACTCTCTCTTAATCACTAAGTCTTTACCATAGATTTTGATAAGTGGTAAAACATGTCTTTATGTAAACCCTGGCCACCACTTATTATTCTTCAGAAACAGTTTTTGATTATTTTTAGCTGTTTCAATTATTATATAAATTTTGGAATCCATTTTCAAGTTTCACAAAAACCTGATAGGATATTGATTGTGGGAACTCTTAGATCAATTTGGGTAGAATTTATATGTTTGTAATAGTTTTCTAATCCACAGCTATGCCATATCTCTTACTGTGTTTTCTTTAGTGATTTATTAAATAGGTGTAATTATTACCATAGGGCTTTTGCACACATTCTCTTAGGATTTTTTCTGGGTACTTGATAGTTTTTGATGTTCTTATAAATGGTGTCCTATTTTCACTCCATTTTTACCTTTTTGTTCCTGGTAAATAAAAATATAAATGTGTTTTAAGTATTCATTTCTTTTCAATAACTTTGTTGAATCTTACTAATGCTAGTAATTTTTTTATATATTTGTTGGGCTTTTCAACATTTATAGTCATATCTACATATCATATCATAGCTGTAAATAACAACACTTTTTCTTTCATTTCTAATCCTTAAATCTTTTTTTTTTTTGCCTTACAGTGCTTCCTAAAATCTCTAGTGTGTTATATCTTCTATAAAATTATAGATGTTGTTTTAGTATATGAAACATACTGTTTTAATAGCCTACTATTTAGCTTATTGGTGTGAAAGATTCCTGCCGTAAGGTCGTAAGAATGACCCCACACACAACACCCAACACTGGACAGATGAGATTGAAAGCAGTTTATTAGTCGCATATACTCATGCCCTGGGGGGAAGACACTGCATGCCATGCAAGGCCATACGGGGGTTGCACTGGAGGCAGGATGAAAAACCAGGTACCATTGGAGGCAGGCTTTGTATATACTATTAGGAAATTTGTATATACTATTAGGAAATTGGAGGGCCCACTCATTCCCACAAGAGGATGTGATTGGCTTGTTTGAATAATTCTGTAAGCTGGCAGGGAATTGAAACCCACTATTCAAGGATAAGCAGAAATTGTGCCTGGTCCCTTTGATACAGGAGGCATGTTTTGTTAGGGGACCCTCTCTGTTCCCACTGGAGGGGAACTTGTGGTTAGGCTATTCAGGGCTGTCCCAATTTTACCAAAATTGAGGCAGCACATAATACTAAGCCTTAATTTTAGGCCTTCTACCCCATTTATTACTAAAACCCACAAAAGGCTTTTGGGTTTCTTTTTTGTTTTTTTAATCATGAATAGTTTTTTTTTTTTTTTTTAAATCGAATGCCTTTTTTGTATCTAGTGAGGATAATTTTTTCCTTTTATCTGTTGAGTGGTGAATTCTAAGAATTGATTTTTTTAAAAAAAATTTTGTTTATTTTAGAGCATGAGTGGGGTGGGGAGGGGAGAGGCAGAGAGGGAGGGAGAGAATCTCAGGCAGATCCCATGCAGACCACGGAGCCCCACGGTGGGGAGGGGGGCTCCATCCCAATACCTGAGATCATGACAGGAACTGAAACCGAGAGCCCAACACTCAACCAACTGAGCCACCCAGGCACCCCTAAAATTAGTTTTCTAATAAAATAATCTTCATTCTTAGGCAGAAGACTACTTAGTGATAGTATTTTATCCTTTTTACATGTTGCAGAATTTGGTTTGCTAACATTTTAAGATTTTCGCTTCTGTGTTTATGAGATATATGGAATTTTTCCTTTTTTACTTCCTTTTCTATTTTTTGGAATAGTTTAAGAAGAATAGGTGTTAACTCCTTTAAATGATTGGTAGGAATCACCTGTGAAGCCATCTGCTCCTGGACTTTTGTTTGTTGAGATTTTTTTGATTACTGAATCAATTTCATTGCTGGTTATTGTCTCTCCAGGTTTTCTGTTTCTTCCTATTTCATGTTTGGTAATTTCTGTTTCTAGGAATTGATCATTCCTTCCAGGTTGTCCAGTTTGTTGGCATATAATTTCTCAATATTCCCCTATAATTGTATTTCTGTGATGCTGGTTGTTATTTCTCCTCTCTCATTTATGATTTTATTTGGATCCTTTCTCTTTTTGATAAATCTGGCTAGAGGTCAATCAGTTTTATTAATTTTTTCAAAGAACCAGCTCCTAGTTTCATTGGTTGTTTATTTTCTGTTTGGATGTCCTGTCCATTGATGTAAGTGGGATGTTAAAATCCCCTACTATTATTGTATTATTATCAATGAGTTCCTTTATGTTTGTTATTGTTTTATATATTTGGGTGCTCCCGTGTTGGATGCGTAAATATATGTGATTGTTACATCTTGTTAGAGTGTCTCCTTTATTATTATACAGTGCTCTTCTTTGTCTCTTATTACAGTCTTTGTTTTAAAGCCTAGTTTGTCCACTCTCACTCTTTGCAGATGACATGATACTCTATGTGGAAAACCCAAAAGATTCCACCCCTAGAACTCATACAAAAATTCAGTAAAGTGGCAGGATATAAAATCAGTGCACAAAAATCAATTGCATTCCTATACACTAACAATGAGACAGAAGAAAGAGAAATTAAGGAGTCAATCCCATTTACAGTTGCACCCAAAACCATAAGATACCGAGGAATAAACCTAATCAAAGAGACAAAGGATTTGTACTCAGAAAACTATAGAACACTCATGAAAGAAATTGAGGAAGACACAAAGAAATGGAAAAACATTCCATGCTATTGGATTGTAAGAACAAATATTGTTAAAATGTCTGCGCTACCTAGAGCAATCTACACATTTAATGCAATCCCTATCAAAATACCATCCACTTTGTTCAAAGAAATGGAACAAATAACCCCAAAATTTGCATGGAACCAGAAGAGACCCAGATTAGCCAAAGGAATGTTGAAAAAGAAAACCAGAACTGGTGGCATTACAATTCTGGACTTCAAACTGTGTTCCAAAGCTGTAATCGTCAAGACAGTATGGTAGTGGCGCAAAAACAGACACCTAGATCAGTGGAACAGAATAGAGAACCCAGAAATGGACCCTCAACTCTATGGTCAGCTAATCTTCGACAAAACAGGGAAGAATATCCAGTGGAAAAAAGATTCTCTTCAACAAATGGTGCTGGGAAGATTGGACAGCTACATGCAGAAGAATGAAACTGGACCATTTCCTTATACCATACACAAAAATAAACTCAGAATGGATGAAAGACCTAAATGTGAGACAGGAATCCATCAAAATCCTAGAGGAGAACACAGGCAGCAACCTCTATGACCTCAGCTGCAGCAACTTCTTGCTAGACATGTCTCCAAAGGCAAGGGAAACAAAAGCAAAAATGAACTATTGGGACTTCCAAGATAAAAAGCTTTTGCACAGCAAAGGAAACAGTTGACAAAACCAGTAGAATGGGAGAAGATATTTGCAAATGACATATCAGATAAGGGGCTATATCCAAAATCTATAAAGAATTTATCAAACTCAACACCCAAAGAACAAATAATCCAATCAAGAAATGGGCAGAAGACATGAACAGACATTTCTCCAAAGAAGACATCCAAATGGCCAACACATGAAAAAATGCTCCACATCCCTTGGCATCAGGGAAATACAGTCAAAACCACAATGAGATACAACACCAGTCAGAATGGCTAAAATCAAGTCAGAGTGGCTAAAATCAACAAGTCAGGAAATGACAGATGTTGGCAAGGATGTGGAGAAAGGGGAACCCTCTTACACACTTGGTGGGAACGCAAACTGGTACAGCGACTCTGGAAAACATTATGGAGGTTCCTCAAAAAGTTGAAAGTGGAGCTACTCTATGACCCAGCAATTGCACTACTGGGTATTTACCCTAAAGATACAAATGTAGCGATCTGAAGGGGCACGTGCACCCCAGTGTTCATAGCAGCAATGTCCACAATAGCCAAACTACGGAAAGAGCCCAGACGTCTATCGACAGATGAATGAATAAAGAAGATGTTGTATATATATACAATGGAATATTAGCCATCAAAAAAAAAAAAAATGAAGTCTTGCCATTTGCAACAATGTGGATGGAACTAGAGGGTATTATGCTAAGCAAAATAAGTCTGAGAAAGACAATTATATGATCTCACTGATTATGGAATTTAAGAAACAAAACAGGATCATAGGGGAAGAGAGGAAAAAGTAAAACAAGATGAAACCAGGGAGGGAGACAAACCGTAAGAGACTCTTAATCATAGGAAACAAAGTGAGGGTTGCTGGAGGGGAGGGAGGTGAGGGGATGGGGTACCTGGGTGATGACATTAAGAAGGGCATGTAATGTAATGAGCACTGGGTGTTATATAAGACTGATGAATCACTGATCTCTACCTCTGAAACCAAAAATATATTATGTGTTAATTAATTGAATTTAAATTTTTAAAAAATTGGAAAAAAGAAAGTAAAAAGAAAATAAAGTCTAGTTTGTCCAATATAAGTATTGCTGCTTTGGCCTTCTTTTGACATCCGTTTGCATGATAAATGTTTCTACATCTCCTCACTTTCAATCTGCAGGTGTCTTTACGTCTAAAATGAGTCTCTTGTAGGCAGCATGTAGATGGGTTTTTTTTTTTTTTATCCATTCTGTCACCCTCTGTCTTTTTTTAAAGATTTATTTCTTGATTTTTGGGGGGAAGGTTGTGGGGGGATGGAGCAGAGGAAGAGGGAGAGAGGAGCTCAAGGAGACTCTGCATGCTAAGCATGGAGCCCGACACGGGGCTCGATCTCACGGCCCATGAGATCATGAACTGAGCCAAGACCAAGATTCAAACACTTAACCAGCCAACTGTGCCACCAAGGCGCCCCACCCTATGTCTTTTGATTGGAGTGTTTACTCCATTTACATTCAAAGTCATTATTGATAGTATGCATTTAGTGCCATTTTATTACTTGTTTTGTGGCTGTTTCTGGAGATTTTCTCGGATTCTTTTCTTGTGTTGCTGATTTTCTTTAGTGATATATTTGGAGTTCTCTCTCTTTATTCTTTGCATGTTTATTAGTGGTTTTTAATATACGGGTGCCATTAGGTTTGTGTACATAGCATCTTCTGCGCACAGCAGTCTGTATTAAGTTGATGGTCGTTCAAGTTTGAACCCATTCTTCTCTCCTCCCCAGCGTTTTAGGTATATGTTGTTATGTTTTATGTCCTTTTTTTGGGTGAGTTCCTTGACTGATTTTTACAGAAATATTCATTGTTACTGGTTTTGTGTTTCCCCCCTTTATGCTGTCACTTTTGGTCTTTCCTTTCCACTGGAAGTGTCCCCTTCAGTTATTTCTTGCAGTGCTGGTTTAGTGGTCACGAACTCCTTTAATTTTTGTTTGTCCGGGAAACTCTTTATCTCTCCTTCTATTCTGAATGATAGCCTTGCTGGATAGAGAGTATTCTTGGCTGCAGATTTTTCCCACTCAGCACTTTGAATATATCATGCCACGCCCTTCGGGCTTTCCAAGTTTCTGTTGAGAAATCTCCAGCTAGCCTTATGGGTTTTCCCTTATAAGTTAAGGGCTTCTTTTGTCTTGCTCCTTTTGAGAATTTTTTCTTTGTCACTGTATTTTAGCAATTTCAGTTACAGTATGTCTTGGTGTTGGCCTGCTGTTGTTGATTTCGATGGGAATTCTCTGTGCCTCCTGAATCTGGATGTCTGTTTCCTTCCCCAGGTTACGGAAGTTTTTAGCTATTATTTCTTCAGATTAATTTTCTGCCCCCTTTTCTCTCTCTTCCTCTTCTGGGATTCCTATAATATGAACATTGTTACGTTTGATGGAGTCACTGAGTTCCCTCACTTTGTTCTCATGTTCCATTATTCTTTCTCTCTCTTGTTCAGCTTGATTAATTTCTATTACTTTGTCTTCTAGGTCATTCATTCATTCTTCTGCTTCTTACAGCCTGCTGTTCATTGCATTAAGCATGTTTCTAACCTCGCTTATTGCACGCTTCGTCTCTGATTGATTCTTTAACTCTTTTATCTCTGTGGTAAGGTTCTCACTGATGTCTTCCATTCTTTTCTCAAGCCCAGTGAGTATCTTTATGATCATTAGTTTAAATTCTCCATCAGGCATGTTACTTATATCTATTTCACTTAGATCTCAGGCCCTGGCCTTATCTTGTTCTCTTATTTGAATAAATTTCTCTGTTCTCTGCATCCTTCTCTGTGTTAGAAAACCACGTATGTCTCCTGCTTCTGAAAGTAATGGACTTATGAGGAAGAGATCATGTAATGCCCAGGGCCTGGTGCTGCAGAAAGTGTCTCTGGTGTGTGCTGCATCTGCTCTGCTGTTGTGTTCTGGCTGCTCTGTCCTTCAGGCGCGTTGTCTGTAGAGGCTCTCTTTGCCTGCTCTGGGCAGTGTTTGGTCCCTGGCCTGAGTGTGGCAAGGTTTAACTAGGTGTGCTTTGGTTTGCTTGTGAAATGAGTCCTGTTACCACCTCCACCAGAACAGAAGCCCTGCAAAACTCTCTGGTCAGGAGAGGTGGCAAGGGCTGGGGTTTGTGCTGGTCTTCTGAGGGAGGGACCAGCCGTGCTGGGCCTGAGGCAGTTGTGACTGAGAATGGCAGTTCCACCAGGGGTTTGTGCTTGGTGTAAGCAAATTAGGCAGCCATTGTTGGTACTGGGTTGCTTTCCCACATGTGGCTCTGTGCTTATTTGGGGGGAGTGGGAGGAGGGAAATGGCACCAGCCAGCTGCTTTGTTATTTGAGAGGTGCCACTGTGAACTCTACCTCTCAGGGACCCTCTCTGAGAGGAGCAAATAAATTTCCCCAATGTGTGCCCCAGGCACTCTTAAGATCACTTTTTCCACACTGTGTGCTCCTGGGTGGTTTGCCTGCCTTCTCTCTGGGAGCAGCACAGTGCCCTTGGGACTCTATGACAGTCAAGCCCACCGACCTTTAAAACTCCAGGCTTTAAGCCCCACTGATTGCAAAAACTCGTGAGATCCAGCCCTTCTTGTTTTCTAAGCCAGTGGGTTGGTGGAAATGTTCTCCTTGTGTGTTCCCCTTTGTGTGCTCCTCTCTCTCCCTCTGCTGCTCCCTCTTCCTCTCTAATTCTCTCACCCTTCTCTGTGACCATGGCTCCCTCCCCTCTGCAGCAGCCATAATCTATTTCTCCTCTAAATCACATCTCCACCTTTCCTGCCTTCTTCAGTGTGGCTTCTTCTCTCCCTTTAGTTGTGGAGTTTGTTCTGTCAGTCTTCAGGTCATATTCTGGGGTATTTAGGATAATTTGGTAGTTAACAAGTTGTGTTCATGGGATGAGGTGAGCCTAGGGTCCTCCTACTCCATTGCCATCTTCCTGCTCTTCTCCTGTGATTTTCCTTTTATATACTACTCTTACGAGCTTTCCTGTAGAGTTATATGAGCTTCATAAAAATGAATTGGAGAGCGCTACCTTTTCAATTCTGTGAGAGTTTGTGTAAGATTGGAATTATTTCTTTCTTGAATATATAATAGTAGTCAGGGCTTGTGCTTTGCTTTGTGGGAAGACTTTTTACTCCAGATTCAGTTTTATCTATAAGACTCTTCAGGTTTTGTTTCGCTTGAGAAACTATGGTAGTTAACTGATTTTCTTGTAATTTATTTGGGTTTACTCTACTATGCCTTACCAGCTCTTTGAGTATTTTTCTTACTGTGGTAAAATATACATAATGTAAAATTCACCATTTTAGCTTTTTTTTTGAGAGAAAGAGTTGGGGGGTGGGGGGCAGAGAGAGAGGGAGAATCTTAAGCAGGCTCCATGCCCAGCGCGGAGCCCAACTCAGGGCTCAGTCTCACAACCCTGAGATCATGACCTAAGCTGAAATCGAGTTGGACATAGAAACTAGTGAGCCATCCAGATGCCCTCCATTTTAATCATTTTCAAGCCTACAGTTTCATGTCATTAGGTACAGTTATTATGTTGTGTAACCATCACCACCATTCCCAGAATGTTTTTCATCATCCTAAATAGAAATTCTGTACTCATTAAGCAATAACTCATTTCCCCCTCCTTGTCCCTGGTAACCTCTATTTCACTTTCTTTCTGAATTTGCCTATTGTAGATACCTCATATAAGTAGAATTATATATCATTTTCCCTTTTTTGTCTGGTTTACTTAGTATTTTAAAGGATTATCAGTGTTGTAGCATGTATCAGAATTTCATTTCTTTTAATGGTCAGATAATACTCTATTTTACCAATACAACCATTTTATTTATTCCTTCATCTGTGATGGAGGCAGCCACCATTCCACTATTGTGAATAATGCTTCTGTGGACAGCGGTGTACAAACATATTTTTGAGTCCTGTTTTCAGTATTAGGGGGCATATACCTAGGACTGGAATTTCTAGATCATATAATTATTCTATGTTTAACTCTGAGGAACTACCAAACTCTTCTTTGCATTGGCAGAATTTTATCTGCTGTATGCCACCTGCAGTGTATGAATGTCTGGTTTCTCCACATCCTCCATCCTCTGCAACACTTTTATTCCTTTTTTGAATAATAGCCATTCTTGTGGTGTGAAGTGGTATCTTACTGTGGTTTTGATTTACATTTCCCTAATGACTAATGATGAGAATCCTTTCATATGCTTACTTGTTGTTTGTGTATCTTTTTTAGAGATATGTCTGTTCAAGTCCTTTGCCTGGTACTGAATTTTTGTTGTTGAGTTGTGGGGTTTCTTTATATATTCTAGATATTAAAGCCTTATTAAATATGTGATATGGAAATATTTTTCTCCCTTTCTGTGTGTTGTGTTTTCACCCTCTTGATAATGCTGTTTGATGTACAATAGTTTTAAATTCTTATCCAGTCAAAGTGACATCATGCATAATGACACAGTAGGACTTCGTAGGGGTCAGTCTCCTCAGTGAAACAACCAATAAGCTGGAGAAAATGACTAGAATCAACTATTTTAGACTCTGGATCTTGGTCAGACTCTTAAAAGAACCAGCAGAGTGTTTGATTGAAGGGAGGGGCTGTTGCTCTTTAGTGGAGGGCTCCAGAAATTTGGGGTTGTGTGTTTTGATTGATCTAACAGATTCCTGAGGACTGGACATTGATGTTTGCTGAAATTTAAAATGATCGTACCTCCTTCACCTTTTGGAGCTAGATATTTAAGGAAATCTTCATCAGGTTACCAGCTGGCCACCAGACAGCATGGAACAGAAACTTCAGTGACTACACTCAATAACGAATATATACATACTTTGCAATATAGTTTGGAAAAGTCACAAATGAACTGTTTCCTCCGTCAACAAGGAAAAATCAGCGATCCATGAGCAGTGGGACTGTCAAGAGTTCTAGAGTTACCATAATAACCAGATATCTTTGTGTTTAACTTGCTTGGAGTTCCCTCCACCCACACCCACCCTCCACCCCCCCCGCCAGACTTCTTAGATAGGTAGATTCATGTCTTTCATCATATTTAGGAGGTTTTCAACCATTATTTTTTTGGATTATCCTGCAGGTCCCTCAGGTTCTGTTCAACTTTCTTCATCATTATTTTCATTCTTCTCTTCATATTGGATTGCTGATTATTTCTTCTTCCTGTTCAGATCTGCCATTTCTGTCAAATTCTTGTTTCCTATGAATGAATTTTATTTCCTGGTTTCTTTGAATGCTTTGTAATTTTTTGTTGTTGAAAACAACATTTCGAGCACCATGTTGTGGTAACTCTGGAAATCAGGTTCTCTTCAGGAATTGATTTTGTTGCTTGTTGAGGTCTTCAGTTGTCTATTTGTATAGTGACTTTTCTAAACTGTTTTCTCAAAGCCTTCCTTTTGCCTATTACTGACCTGTTATATTGGCACTCAGCCTGTGACATCTCAGAGGGTTTTTTTTTGTTTTGTCTTTTTTTTTTTTTAGTGTGTGGATTTTTTTTTTAAGTGTATATACCTCTTTAGATGTTCTGATAGATGCCACCAAAGAAGCTGTTGTTTCCTGGGGTGCTAATTAAGCCAGGCATCCTAGCTGACCCTCAGGGAGCCTCATACTACCCAAATCACACAACTCCAAAATTTTAGAGTACCAGGTCTTTACTCTCCACCTTGGTACCAGCCAGCCACTTGAGGAATGCAGGCTGCTGTCCCCACATTACAACAGGATTAAGGAAGGAGGCATGGGAATTGGTTTACCCAAGCAGCTCTTTTACCAAAGTTCAGCAGCATCTGTCTCTATTAAGCATTTCTCTGGTTGCTATAAATGTCTGAGTGAGCTCCAGAGTTCTGCAATAGTGCAGATAGCGTTTTTCCAGCTTAATGTTTGTTTTGGTGGAGAGAGCAACCCCAGAAGCTGCTGGGTTTTTTTTGTTTTTGTTTTTGTTTTGACATCCTTTGCTGCCATTTTTATTGCTATTTTTTATTTTATTTTATTTTTAATTATTATTATTTAGGTTTTAAGTTTATTAGAGAGAGAGCAAGTGCACAAGCAGGGGGAGTGGGAGAGAGAGAAGCAGGCTCCCCACTAAGCAGGGAGCCTGATGTGGGGCTTGATCCCAGGACCCTGACATCATGACCTGAGCCGAAGGCAGACACTTCACTGACTGAGCCACTCAGGCGCCCAATTTTTACTGCTATTTTAAAGTAAATCACAGGGGCTCCTGGGTGGCTCAGATGGTTAATCATCCACCTTCAGCTCAGGTCGTGATCCCAGGGTCCTGGGATCGGGCCCCACATCGGGCTCCTGGCTGAGCGAGGAGCCTGCTTCTCCCCCTCCCTCTGCCTCTCTCCCTGCTCATGCTTTCTCTCTCTCTCTCTCTCTGTATCTCTGTGTCTCAAATGAATAAATAAAATCTAAAAAAAAAAAACTTAAAGTAAATCACAGATTTGATTTGGCATTTCATCCTTAAATACCTTAACATGAAATAAGAACAATCCACCTGGATAATCTCACATCATTATCATGGGTAACTAAATAGCTATTATTTTCCAATATTCTAAGTCAAGTGCAATTTCACATTTACCATATTGTCCTCAAAATGTCGTTTATGGCTGTTTTGTTCAAACCAGAATCCAGTCAAGGATTAACCACATTTAGTTATTATGTTTCTTAAGTCTTTCTTAATCTAGAATAGTTCCCTCTGCTATCCCTGTTTCTATTATTTGGACTTGGTGGAAAGAACCAGTCAGTTGGATTGGTAAAATACTTTGCATTCTGGATTTCTGTGGTGTTTCCTCATAGGCTCTTTAAGTCATTCCTCTCAACTAGAAGTTTAGGTGATTAAATTCAGGTTGAACCTTGTTAGATAATAATATTATATTCTTCATATTGCATCCCATCAGGAAGCAAAGAATGTCTAGTGAAGATTTGCTGGTAGAATAGTATTGAGGTTGATTGGCCAGATCATATATTATAAAGTTGTTTATCTCTCCAGTAGTGCATCTTAATTGATCTTTAAAGATACTTCTACTGGGTTTAGAGGTCTGGCGAGGCAATTATTATTGTATTTAACACTTGGAAAATGTCTTTCTACTGTCTTCTGATTTCCATTGTTGATGAGAAGTAGGTAATAAGTCTTACTTTCGTCCTGTTTGATAATCTTTTTTCCTTTGCTTTTAAGATTATTTCTCGGTAGGATTTATCATTTTTATAAAATTCTTAGTTGTATTTGCTCTCAATCCTTTTTGAGACAATGATTAAATACTTGTATTATATTCTATATGTATATGTCTATTTTTGGAGTCCCTTCTGTTCCATTGTTTGTATTTCTGTCCTTACATAAATACCATCCTGTCTTGATTACTGTAGCTCTATAGTAAGTCTTGAAATCAGATCACGTAAGTCCTCCAAATTTGTTATTTTTCAAATTGTTTTTGCTATTCTTTGTCCTTTTGCATTTTCATATAAATTTTAGCATCAGTTTGTCAGTTTCTACAAAAAGCCTGCTGGGATTTTAACTGGGATTCCACTGAATCTTTAGCTCAGTTTGAGGAGAAGGAACATCCTAGCCATATTGAATGTTCCAATCCAGGAACATGTTTACTGTCTCTTTTAAGGGTAATCATTAATTTTGTTTCTTAATTTTCATTATACAGGTCTTACATATAATTTGTTAAAAGTATTCCTAAGTATTTCATGTGTTGTGTTTGTTTTGTTTTTATGTGTGTATGCTTTACAATTTTTTACATAGGTGATTATGTTTCCTGTGACTTGAAACAATTTTACTTCTCCCTTTCCAACCTGTTAACCCTTTATTTCTTTATCTTGACTTTTTTGCACTAACTAAAACAGCTTGGAATAGAAGTTGTGAGTGGAAGTCGTTGGTTTCTTCCAAGTCACACCAGAAAGCATTTACTATTTCATCATTAAATATGTTTGGTATAAGATTTTCATATATGACTTTTATCAGGTTGAGGAAGTTTCCTTCTATTCCTAGGGTGCTGGAAGTTTCTTTATCTTATATGGGTGCTGAATTTTTCAAGGATGACCCTATACTATTTTGTTAGTATAGTGAATTACTTTAATTGACTTGAATGCTCAGCCAGCCTTGCGTTTCTGTAATAAACTTAACCATGATGGGTTATCCTTTTTATATGTTTCTGAAATTGATATTCTGATATTTTGTTAATGATTTTTGTTCATCTTTGTTCATGAGACATACTGATCTGTACTTTTCTGTCCTGGTAATGACTGCATCTGATTTTAGTATCAGGGCATTACTGGCCTTATAAAATAAGATGAGAAGTGTGTTCCTTCTCTGTTTTCTAAGAGTTGTTTAGAGTTAAAATTATTTTCTTTAAATGTTTGCAGAATTCACCAGTCACCTCCTTCTAGAGGTAGACTTTTCTCTTTGGGAAAGTTGTAAAGTACAAAATCAGTTTCTTTAATTGATACAGGGCTATTCAGGTTTTCTTTCAAAAAATTAATACATTTAATCAAGTTGATCACAATATTCCCATACTATTTAAGGTCCACAAAATCTGTGCAATGGCCTCTATTTTTATTTCTGATTTTTTTTTGATCAGTCGAGCTAGATTATTAATTTTAACAACCCCCCCCAAACTGACTTCAGTTTCATTGCCTTGTTTTCCTTTATTCCCATTTTCTTTTCTTCTTCTTTTTTTTTTTCCAGTAGTTTCTACTCATTTCCTTCATTCTACTTTCTTTAGGATTAATTTGCAATTCTTTTTCTAGATTCTTGACATGGAAGCTTCATAGATCATTGATTTTTTTTTTTTATGCCTTTCTTCATTAACATGGAGATCATTTGTTCAATTTCCACAGAGTTGGGGATTTTCCAGTTCTTTCTGTTTCTAATTCCCAAGTTTATCTCATTGTGGTCATGGAACATATTTTGTATGTTTTTAGTTCTTTTAATTTATTCATACTTGTTTTGTTGCCCAGCATATGGTATATCTTGGTAAATATTCTAATCACACTTAAAGAATATATATTCTACTAACATTGGGTATTCTTTAAACATCAATTGCATCAAGTTATTTGATTCTTTTCAAATCTTTAATATCGTTTTTAAGTCTACTATTCTTACTGATTTCTGAGAGGAAAGTTAAAATCTCTATCATGTGGATTTGTCTGTTTCTTTTTTCAGCTGTGTCAGTTTTTGCATTGTGTTATGAAGCTCTGTTAATTAATTAAATGTGCATTTAGGATTATATGTCCTTGTAGGGAATTGACCCCTTTATCATTATGCATTGTCCCCACATTATATCTGGTAATAGTTCTTGTTCTTTTGTGTACTCTGATATTATTACAAAGTCCTCCAGGTTTTATGGGCTTATTGTTGAATGTGTATCTGTTTCTATCCTTTTCCTTTTTAAAACTGTGTGTGTACTAATTGGGTTTCTTGTAGATAGTATTTAATTAGGTCTTTTGTTATATACATGTGTATGTATGCTTAAGTAGGAAGCCATCAATGGTATTGATAGGACCATGGACAGAGCATTATTTTGCGCTGTATATATCCTCTACTTTTTAAAACTCCAGTGGATGTTGGACTGTAGTTTCCTGATTGGTGGTGATCCATCTCATGATACTATCATTCAACTCACTTGTGTCTCTGATCCACAGTGTTTAATAAAGAGGCTTTAGGGGCGCCTGGTGGCTCAGTCATTAAGCATCTGCCTTCAGCTCAGGTCATGATCCCAGGGTCCTGGGATCGAGCCCCGCATCGGGCTCCCTGCTCCGCGGGAAGCCTGCTTCTCCCTCTCCTACTCCCCCTGCTTGTGTTCCCTCTCTGGCTGTCTTTCTCTCTGTCAAATAAATAAAACCTTTAAAAAAAAAAAAAAGGCTTTAAATCCATATATGTCTCTTTTGTGGAGATGAGTAGTCAGAGTTGCCAGTCATTCCTGGTACTTAATGTCAAAGCATAAGTTCTGCATTATGCTTAGGTTTAGAAACAAAAACTTCACAAAAAAAGAGCAGATAATATTCCTGTCTCAGAACCCAAAAGCTGTAAACATTTAATTTGTAGAAAAAAGAATAATACCAAATCTTAGTAAGTTCATTTTAGGTCCACGTGCTTTTATAAGTGTATAATTTATGCTGTCATTAATTTCCTATGATTCATGTTTTATAACCTTATAATTATCCAAACATGTTTCATGACTTCATTTAGTAAACATAGAAACTTACATTTAGATGGATAATGAACATATAACTTCAGTCATTTTCCTTTAAAATGCAGAAAAATGTAATACTGAAGTGTTAATTGTTTCAGTAAATAGGTGATTTCCTTGTTTAGCTTCTTCCCAGGACATACTCCATATTCTTACTTTTGGTATTAGCTAAGAGAAGCAATTTATAGCATTTGTGAGATCCATTTGCTTTACTCTTTCTTTTTAATTATAAAGTTGACTCCCTGCTTGTCTTTTGGATTTCAACTTTTCCCTTTCCAGAAATGGGGGTTGAATTGTTTTCACAGTATTCCCACTCTTCCCAGGGTAGTGTGTCAAAAGAATCACTTTCTTCATATAGGTGTTCATCTGTTTACAGTATGATATACAATGTCTGGTTTTTCTTGTACTAATAAATTGTGAGCTTGGAATGAAGTTTGGGTAGAGACACAAATTTAAGATACACCCAACATTTAGTCTCATTGTTACTTTTATTTATGTATTTGTTTGTTTTCCTGTTGTTATTTTTAGGTAGACGTGCATTTATGACTCTGAAATCATTTATAACATTAGTAGATAATACTTTGAGGGAATCAGATAGATGAGGTCATGCTGATCCTTTCAGAAGGAGTCACTTATTACCTGATTTTAATTGGAAGGCACAAAGATTATAATACACAGGTTTGCCAGGTACCAGCCTGACATCATTAGGCCCTTTTTATACATTTATTCGTATAATCCTTACAACAGTCCTGCCTCAAATTTGTTCTAATGAGTGTGAAACATTTAGCACAATAACTGGAACACAGCAGACTCTCAATATGGTAACCATTATCATGATTATCATTTACTGTTGTTTTACAGAAGAGGAAATAGAGGCTCAAAAGGATTTAAGAGTTATAGGGCAATCAATAAAGAGGAATAAACTAGGTCTATATGGTTTTAAACTCCATATTCTATCTCTTTTATTTAAATATGTTCCATGTGGAATGTGTAGAAGATGTGTCATGAGGCAGGATTGAAATCCCAGATTTGCCACTTAATAGTTTTATGACCCTGGGCAAGTGATGGTGGTCAGTTTTCTGATCTGTAAGGTGGGGATTATATTTAATTAATTTGCTGGAGCTGGTTTGCTCTGAGGGTTACTAGTCATCTAGTAACTAGTCTAGAGTTAGAGCTCTGACAAAAGCCAGCAGGTGTTATCACTGGGCCTGAGGTCTCATTTGCACCCATTCGTCTCCCCTTGCTTTTAGGCCTTGGAAGCAGTTTAGTTCAGGAACAATAGATGGGTTGAAGTTAGTACTGAGAGGAGCTGCTGCTGCTTTCATTTTCCCTTTTCCTCGGCCTAGCCACTGTTCAGACTTGTGTGCTAATCATTCCCTTGGCTTTTCTTTATAGTTGATCATCTATGTATGCTTTCCTATATAATATTTTATTTGGATTGTATTTGGATTTTTGAACTTAAATGGTGAATGTATTCTTTTAGGACTTCCTTTCTTCACTCAACGTAATATTTTTTGGAATTCAGTCATGTTGATATCTGTAGTTTAATTGCATTGATTTCATTGCTGTATTTTATTATTTGAATATATCACAGTATTTTCTTTCTACTGTTGATGGACATTTGGATTGTTTCCAGTTGTGTGCTTTTATGAAAAATGCTGTGATGAACATTCTTGAACATATCTCCTGATGCTGAAGTATAAGAGTTTCTCAGTATTGAAATTGTGAATCATAGGGTATGTGTATTATTAAAGGAGTTTATTTATCATTCACCAAATACTTACTGAGCACTATGGCAGGTACATTTTTAGGTGCTTTGGAATATTGGTGAGCTAAAGAGAGAAAAATCTCTGCTCTCATGGGATTTACATTCTGTTTGAGATCTCCAGACAATAAATAATAAACATAAATAAATAGAAGGATAAATGCCAGGAGGGAAAAGAGAACAAGGTAGGAAGGTGGGTGGGGGTGCAGGTGTCATCAAAGGTTAACATTTGAAAACAGACTTAAAGGAAGTTATGTACCACTTAAAAATTTTTCAACCTAATTAACAAAAAGAAGCAACTGTAGCCATTAAATACACAGTGATGGATGATTAAAGTAAAAATCTCCACAATTCTTAGGGAATTATTTTTTCATTAGTTAATCAGATCTTAATCTTTCCAGTTTCTGAAAGGATATATTCTAGATGCTAATGTCTTCCAATTTGTGCAGAAGAACTATAAATGTACTCAGACTTGGTTGAATAAAAGTTACATTTTCCGGGGCACCTGGCTTGCTCAGTCAGTAGAACATGGAACTCTTGATCGGGGTTGTGAGTTCGAGCCCCACTTTGGGTGTAGAGATCTCTTTAAAAAAAAAATTGAAATCTTTAAAAAAAAATTACATTTTCCTCTTCACTTTATGGTTAAAAAGGTATTGTTAAGTTAGCATTTATTTGGATTTAAACTCATTTAGGTCAAATTCAGCACCTTACACAACTGGGATTCTTTTTTTTTTTTTTTTTAAGTTCTTAATTTATTAATCCTCTCATGAAAAATCTGCAGAATCACCACAGGTAAAGTCACTGCAGAATTTTTACTCCTTCTTTTTGCCAGCACCAGCACTGGCTTTTGCAGTCCACCTGACTTTCTTCATTCTGTCCTTGGGTTCCTTGTGAGGTTTTCTTGACGTCTTTTTCATCTCATATAGGCCATGTCTTGCAAGTCTATGTTTGGGTTCGGTTTTCCTTGCATAATTCAAGGAATCATAAATCATGCCAAAGCCAGTTGTCCTGCCACCACCAAAATGGGTTCTGAATCCAAAGATGACATCTGGTGTGGCCTTGTACATTCTGGCTAGTTTTTCCAGAATTTCTGTCTTTTCCAGGTGAAGAACATCAATGACCATCTGTTTCTGCTGAAGTAGTCGGTTGGTCATGAACTTCCCAGTCCATGTGGTTATTTTGTCATTCATGATGGCAGCTGAGCTTAAAGCAGCCAGGAAGGAAAAGAGAGCCACAAATGGGATTCTTGATTCGTGGACTAATATCTTATCTATCAAAATGACATGACCTATTAACCCATGGTTTTCTAAACATTTTTGTAAAGTATAGTAGTACAGAGCCTGCACTTGGGTCCATCAGCCAAGGGTTCAAATCATAATTCCAGTGCTGTGTGACCTTGATCAGGTTAACCAGAGTTTCTGATCTGTTTCCTCTTCTTTATGAGGATAATGCAGTGCATATAAGGAGAACGCTAAATAAATGTTAGTTCATTTTAGGGTGTTCTTGTTTTGTTTTTTACTTTATATTTTGATAATAGATTGATGGGAATTTACAGAGAGATCTAAGGTACACAGTTTTTCCCAATGATTACATCTTCTGTAACTAGTACAAATCAAAACAAGAAAATTAACATTGGTAAAATAGTGCCTATAGTTCTTTGCCACTTTATCACATGTGTAGATTCATATATCCATCATCACAATCAAGATAGTTGTGTTCTTGTTTTATTCCATCACTACCAAAGCTCTCTTTGTAGTCATATCTACCCTTTCCTTTCCACATACTCCATCATCCTTAACTTCAGGCAAAGCACTAATCTTTATAATCCTGTTATTTTGAGAATATTATGTAAATGGAATCATTCATAAGTGACCTTTTGAAATTAGCTTTTTTCACTCAGAATGATACTCTTAAGATCCATTCAATTTGTTGCATGTATTAATAGTTATTTCCCTTTTATTGCTGACTAGCATTCCATGGTATGGATATACCACAGTTTGGTTAATCTTTAACTTCTTTAAGGAGATTTGGGTCTTCTCAAGTTTGAGGCTATTTTGAATAACACTGAATTAAGGCAGTGTTCAGATTTTTTGTGGATTTAAGTTTATTCCATTGGAATGCCCAGGAGTGAGATTGTTAATTCATATGATAAATGTTATGTTTAATTTTTAAGAAACTGCCAAACTATTTTATATTCCCACTGAGAATGTATGAGAGATCCAAAATAAAACATAGTGACGATAGCTTTGTACTCGTATCTCATCTTGATCTTAATTTGCATTTACCTGATGGCTAGTGATGTGGAACTTCTTATTGCGTGCTTATTTGCCATGTGTATATCCTCATTGGTGAAATGTCTCTTCATGTGTTTTGCCCATTTTCTAATTGGGATGTTTGTTATTTCATTGTTGAGTTTTGAGAGTTCTTTATATATTGTAGATATGAATCCTTTGTCAGATCTGTGCTCTGCAATATTTTCTCCCAGTGTGTAGTGGTGTTTTGTTTTGTTTTTTTCATCTTCACAATTCATCTTTGTCTGTCCCTTGATCAGTAGCAGATATTTTTCGTTATAGTAGCTATATAGTATCTTGATATTAGATAGAACAGTTCCTCTTTCTTTTCAGTACTGATTTAGCTACTATTGTACATTTGCCTTTCTATATAAATTTTGAAATCTTGTCTATATCTACAAAAAAATGTTGCTGGGATATTAGGAATTGTGTTAAACCCACAGCTCATGTTAAGGAGAATTGACATCTTTACTACAGTGATTATCCCTATCCATGAACACTCTGTGTCTCTTCATTTATTTAGATGATTTTTGATTGCTCTCATCAGCATTTTGTAGTTTTCAGCATAAAAGTCCAATACATGTTTTGCTAGGTTTACACCTAAGTATTTCAGTTTGTTTGGAGCCAATTTCCAAATAGCTATAGGGCTATTCAAATTATTTCATACTGGATAAGTCCTAGTAGTTTGCACTTTTTGAGTAATTTGTTTCACTTGTTAAATTTCTGTGACTAGTGTTAGTATTCCTCTACTATCCTTTTGATGTCCACATCATCTGTAGTGCTCTTCCCTTTTTCATTCTTTGTTTGGTAAATTGTGTCTTCTCCTTTACCATCTTCAGTCTTGTTGAAGCTTTGTTAATTTTATTGGCCTTTTCAAATAACCAGCTTTTTGTTTGTTTGACTTTTCAGTTTTCAATTCCATTGTCTCTGCTCTTATATTTCTTATTTTCTGTCTCCTGTGAGGTTGAAATTGAAGACCATGTTCCTTACGCTGCCTCCCTTAACATCTGGAAGGGGAGGGCCTCCTCCTTACTACTGGTGGATGGTGTGGAAGTCTCTTGATACCTCTTGATACCTCCCTGGGTAATAGGGGCGTGGGTGTCTGTTTACTGCTTCCCATTGTTCTTCATTGACCCATTTAAGGAGTGAGGACAGAGGAGGTTACTGGTAGGCAGTAGTAAAAGTTCTGAGTGTCCAATAATCCTTTTTAACGCCTCCCCAGCATAGAGGTAGAGGAGTACCTCATTACTGTCATGGAGGGGCAAGATTCATCCTTTTCCCGTGGTCCCTGCTAATACTGCAGGGGGCCTCATTAGTGCCCAGGAAGGATAAATGCCCCAGCTCCCCACCAGTCTTCTCTGACAGACACAGCAGTGTGTGGTTGGAGTACTTGGTTTCTGCTTGGCCAGGGTGGAAGTCTAGACTTCCCACTGGGCCTTTGCTGGTGGGAAAAGGAGCACAGTTTTATCTGTGCTGTTTTCCTGGAGTAGAGCAGTTATTGTCTAAAAGTTTTGTCTTGGTAGGCTGCCCATTTCCTGGTCCTTAGGATAAAGAGAGCAGGTTTCTGTGGGATTTTTTTGTTTATTTGTTTACACCTGTTGATATTCATAGGATGGTGACTTCATGACTGCCGACTTTGGAATATATGAGGCTAAAAGAAAATCCAGTGAACTCACCACTGTATCGTTCCTTGGGTCCTGAGGACTCTAGCTAGTCTGCTGCCTTCTCTCTACCTTTCAGTCTTCTTATGATTGTTTCATATAGAACACCTAGAGTTTTTAGCTGTATTTATATAGAGGAATAAGGAAAAATATGTTTACTCAATCTTACTCTTTTGTGAAATGCATTGTCACATAATTTGCAGATTTTTATTATTAATTCTTTGTTAGTAGCACATACTAGGTATATCATTCCCAGTTTGAACCTTGTCTTGTCACTTTCTTCATGGTAATCTTTTGGCTAGCTATAGTTCTGAATGTAAATGAAATCAAATTCATTAATCTTTCCCCTAATCTCTTGCTTTTTGTTTCTTGCTTTAGAAATTTATTCCTACTCTAAGTTTACACAGATGTTCTCTTATATTTCTTTGTGAAAGTTTTAAGGTTCTTAATCTTTTAAAAGAACTCTCGTTTTTAATTGAGTAGTGATCTAATTCATCCCCCTCCCACTTTGGAGAACTGTAGCACCATGAAAAGTTCATCCCTTTTCCCATTGATCTCTAGTGCCACATCTACCATGTATAAAATGTACTTATATGTGAGCCTGTTTCTGGTATGTGCATTCTGTTCCACTTTTTTTTTTAATCCTTACATAAATTTCACACCATTTTAATTACCATAGCTTTAGAATAAGTCCTTTACTTGGTAGGCATATCCCCCCAGCTTGTCAAAATTCTATTGAAATTCCTGTTGGGATTATTAAAATTGCATTGAATCTATAAATATGTTTGGGGAGAATTGGTATCTTTACCATCATGAACATGGTTTTTCTTTACTTAGATATATTTTAATATTTCTAAATATAGCTTAACATTTTTCTCCAGAATGGCCTTATATATTTAAAACAATTACTTTTGAGTACTCAGTATATTTTTGTTGCTACTGTAAAATGGGTTCTTTAATTTAAAAAATTTGTTTATTGCTAATATATATAAATGAAATTGACCTCTGGATTACTTTATATTCATTCTTATGCATTTCATTTTACAAAAAAATGTACTTGGGAACCGTATCAGTCTCCTTGGTACAAATTATAGCATCAAGTGAATATTAGATTTTTAAAATTTTAATCAAAAATTTAGATTTTAATTCATTCATAGTTACTACTTACTGTTTTACCAAGCACTATGAAAGATTATTCTCCCCCCCCCAAAAGAACATATTTGCACTTGTTAAAGGAAGCACAATAGTGTTTCTTAATCTCCCATGGAGATTTTAAGCAAAACAAGTATGTTTGTACTCCCCTTTCAGAAATCCTGGTCTGTACGTCCAGAGAAAACCTGAAGTCTCTATTTTTTAAAAAATCTCCACATGAGATTTTGAAAACCACTGCCGGGGAAGTTGCTAAACAATAAAAAGAGCAGCCTATGGGGTTATTGGAGGAGCATCTCATTTAAAATAAACTTTTATTCATTATTAAATAAACTAGGTGTGGGATATATCTATATGTGTACATAACAATTGCTTTGTGTTAAGTAACAGCAGATATGACTTTGAAGAGAGTGGGCGTTGTAAAAGAACCCAGTTACAGTTTGAATGAGATGTGCTCGTTTGTGTTTAGTATATTTACATTAAAACTTAGAATGAGAGCTCAGTTGGTGGTTGCCTGAGGTGTAAAGGGTCATGGGTGGGTGAAAGAATGAAGAGGGTCAAAAGGTACAAATTTCTAGTTATAAAATGAATAAGTAAGTCATTGGGTTGTAATGTACAGCCTGGTGACTGTAGTTAATGCCATATTACATATTTGAAAGTAGCTAGAAGAGTGGATCTTGAAAATTCTTATCACAAGAAGAAAACTTTTGTAACTATGCATGGTGACAGATGTTAACTGAACTTATTGCGGTGATCATTTTGCAGTTATATACAATCAAATCATTATGCTGTGCAAACCAAAAAAACTTAGAACACAATTTTGTTTTCCCCAGTTGGAGTCATTCGATGTCCAGTTTGCAGCCAAGAATGTGCAGAGAGACACATCATAGATAATTTTTTTGTGAAGGACACTACTGAGGTTCCCAGCAGTACAGTAGAAAAGTCTAATCAGGTAAGTGTACTAATTAATTCTTAAATGTTTTGCCTCCTCTTAATGAGGCAGCCTGAATTGTTGAAGGACTCTAAAAAGGTGTCTGACATTGACCATTATGTCTATCAAATTATGTAATATTTTAAAAGGTAATAAAGAATAATAAATAATTCATCTTATTGAATAAAACAGTGCCAATTCAGAAGCCTTGATTGTACCCCCACCTTCCCTATCCCTTCAGAGAAAACCATTATTCTATATTTGACAGTATTTCATTTTTTTGTAACTTTACTGTGTATTGACAATTAGATTTTTTTATTTCAAGTCCCACCTTTTTCATTTTTTTCTGTTTTAATGATGAACTCTATAATGATATGACAGATTCCATGTCTTTGATCAGTATGGTTTCTGCATTTTAAGAACGTCTTCTTCTCTGCATGGTATTTCTTTGAAAGCCTCATTTAGTAACATTGTCCAGGGTGTTGGATTTAGAGACCCAGTGGTGTTTTTCTTTTTTCCCCATTTCCATAACCCACATGTAGAACATTTCTATTGGCCCTTTCAATCTAAATGTCTGGTCGCTGGTGGGTGAATTGTAGTACTCTGGTGGAGGTGAGCTATGATTAATTCTGTACTGAAGTGTAGTGTATTAATCTACTTTTGAATCATGATTCATTGATGATTTCTCTAGGCGTTTCCTTAAATTTGGAACATAAGATCTGTGAAGGAACAGAATCTGACAATGGAAAAAATGATTATTAATCTAAAATGTAAAAATCAAAAAAGTAATGTTTAGGACACTTCAGGAATCACATATCTAAGTTTCTGTACTTTTCATTTTCAGTTTTTTGTTTCTTGGGGGAACTGTGGGAATTTAGGGTTCATTTAAAATGAATATAGCCATTACTAACTAAAATATCCCTTTTGGGGGTGCATGGGTAGCTCAGTTGGCTAGGCAGCCATCTCTTTATTTCAGCTCAGGTCATGATCTCAGGGTTGTGTGACTGAGCCCCATATGGGCATGGAGCCTGCTTGGAATTCTCTCTCTCCCTCTCCATCTGCCCTTTCCCCCTTCCATTGTGCACACTTGAACTCTCACTCTCTCAAAATTTTTTTAAATATCCCTTTTGTTTCAAAAGTATCCACAGTTCATCAAAGGCCAAAACAGGGCTTGGTGCAGGGAATAAACTTTCTAATTGTTGTGAAACCAGCTTTAAAGCATGAAAATGCAGTTATTTATGTGAGGACAGTGTCAAGTACTTAACACCTCTGAAAGTTCCCCTGTGAATACCAATGATTTTTTTTTTTTTGTCTACTAGAGTGTCATGTCACTTTGCTTCATATGTGATTATATTTATACTAGATATACTTTGTTAGTCATATCACTCACCAGTTATGCTTCATCAGATGAACTCTAAGTAGTGCATGTGAATGCTCAATCCAGAAAGCTCAAAAGCAAAGCAGCATAAAAAATCAACAGGGTGGAGTTATGATCCTATACGAATTGATGGTGATAAGAGATGAGTATTGAAGGGATTCTAATCTAAAGGACAAATTTAAGAGGCTGCTTTATGCCTCTGTATAATCAATTAGTTTTACTAAGTTTATCTACTCTGTTTTGTCACAAAATAATCGGAAGAAGTTATAATCAATTAAACTAAAGATAGTCCAAATTGACATCTTCATTTTAGGTAAGTGAGGCTAGGGAGGTTGTTAAACCTGGTTCAGGAGTAGGGTGCTTGAAGGGATATTTTGGGAATGAAGACAGGAGAGGTGATAATGTGGGATGAAGGAAGCACTAGGCAAGAGGTAATGAGAGCTGAACTAGCCTAATACCAATAAGGAAGGGAAGGGGAGAAGTTACAGTCCACATAGGACTTGATATACCTGACTGGATGTGGAGGTGAAAGGGACCCCACTACCAGGATGGTAGGTACTTTTCACAGAGAGAAAGAGGGCGGGGAAGAAGATAGAGAATTGGTTTTGAATGTGATTGAATTTGCCTATAAGACTAAGGTAATGTCATCTGTGATCAAACTGGAGCTCTGAGGATAGTTTATAGCCGAAGATAAAGTTTTAAAAACTTTTTGTTACAGATAATTTTAAGCATTACCAAGAGAAGGGACAGTTTCACATAACAGACTCCCATGTACACATTACCTAGCTTAGTAGTCACGAACTCATTTTATGTTTAACCTGACACTCCCCCACATACACACACTATATTATGTTGAAGTTATTCCCAGGCATTATATCATCTAATCCATAAACCTTTCAGTATTTCTATGGAAAAATAATTTTTTTATAAATGTAACCACCATATTAATTTAACATAAAAAAGAAATTTACAGTAATTCCTTAATATCATCAAACATTCAGTGATAATGTCGCTAATTGTTGTGGTTCTTTTTTTAAAACAGTGGTTTGTTTCTGTAAGGATCCAGTAAGGCCTACACAGTGCATTTGGTTGGTTTGTCTCAACCCTATCTTTTAATTAATCTCAAATTACCCCTTCACTTCAGTGGCTTTCTTTTTCCGCCCTTTTTAACATATTTGTTAGATAAACTGGGTGTTAGTCCTGTATAGTAAGCCTTATTCTGCCTTTTGCTGACCATCTTCATAAAGTCATTTAACATACTTTTCTGTCTCCTGTATTTTGTGTATACTGGCAGTAAAAATGTAGAGGCTGATTTAATTTCAGGTTCCATTGGGTGAGGGGGTATGAGAATACTTTCATCCATATGTCTGTGTGTACTTCAGTCAGGAGGCACAGGAGTTTGGTTGTCTTTCTTTTTCCTGATGTCAGTGGCCATTAATGATCGCTGCCATGATCCCGTATTATATTACGGCCTTGGAAAACTATGACCTTCTCATTCTGTCATGCCCCTGTATTTCTTAACTGGAAGAGAAACTGAAGGCTTCCTTCATTTATTCTTTGGTTATAAAGGAAAGGTAGGTTAAACACTGGATTCTTTTCCTTTAGTTGCTAATTTTTAGAGAGTAGCTTAGTTTCTTAGCATTCTTCAGAGGTTGACTAATGAGTGGTGTGTTTGTATGTCATTATGAATTCGTGGGTTTTTAACATAAAATATGTTCTAGTAGTTGTTAATGATGCTCCACTTGTGCCATCTTGGCAACAGGAGCCTCACATTGATTCCTGAGTCATGCTGATAAAATCACAGTAGTCAGTGCTGTCTCCCCTGCTTTCTGTTTTGACATATTGTTAGAGGCTTTGGTTCCTTTTAGTCAGAAATGGTATCTGGAGACCAGTATGGGTGCTGGGGATACTAATCACCATTGGGTTGGTCATTTGTTTAGGCCTTGCAAGAGAATGATTTAGCAAACACTTTTTATTGAAAAAAGAAAGTGACTACACTTATCATGTTGAACACTGCGTGATATATAGAATTTTTGAATCATAAAATTGTACACCTAAGACTAATATAACACTATGTTAATTACACTTGAATAAAAAAGAAAAAACAAGTCTATCTGGCTTGGTCTTGAATTTAGGCCACATAGTGTCTCTTGGGGCACAGACAAGGATCCTCTCTAAGGCATCTTTTTTATTAAGAAGCTCATCAACCTCAAACACATGGAATTTTAAGGAACTACAGTAGAGTCTCTGAAATCTTTATTAAGGGAAAGGGATAAACAGAATACAAAGTAAGTATTAGGTGATAGAAAACTGTCAACCTTAGTAAGGAAACTAGTGTTTTTAAGAAGTCTAAGATTTTAGAAAAGTAATGGGTGCAAATTTTTAACAGAAAAGCAACCAACTTTAGTATTGGTGGTCAAAGTGTATTTACCAAGTGAACAAATTTCTGTAGCAAAAATGTGAGAAATGACCCCAGGAGCTCAGACAGCAAGTGGCTATTCTCTACACCAAAAAAACCTGAAACTGCATCCCCCTAGTGCCAAAACCACCAGCTGCTAGCATAAAAATTCAGTGTATAGATATTTGTTCTATATGATACCAAATGTCCAACTGTCATGTTTTTGTTGCTGTTATATTTCCACAGAACAGATTAATAGTTTGACCTGGTGTCCTACAGAGTATGTGAGAAATTAGGGTTGTAGCCTTGCCTTCTGGGCTGTCCCATAAGATGACCAGGATCATCTCCAGTGCAACCAGTCTTTGAGGTTCTACCTTGACCCTGCTGAGGATCACAGAACGTTCCCCATTTCCCTTCCCTGCCCTGACTGTCATTTGAACAGCACCGAGAAGACTGCTCAATTATCAGGAGAGTGGTGGATCTGCTGAAAATTCAAATTCAGCAGAGGGAATAAAGTCTGTGATTACTAAATGTGAATGTATTCCACCCCTAAGCAAACTGACAGCCTGATTTGACGCTCATGAGAAGTTACTGAGGGAGGATATAACATCTAAGATTCCTGTAACTAGAAGACTTTAAGAAGAGAAATAGATTTCATTTGGCTCAGTAGTGCGCTCTCCAAAGATAAAATGTGCTTCCATGTGAGGTAATGGGTGCCTAATTGTTGAAAATACACAAGCAGCAACTGCCTAGGAAGGAAAAAGCAAATATACCACAAGTATATATTGATATTTATAAGTCCAATTTAGATTTGTAGGTTTTACTTTTTTGATTTTATGTTTATCTCACTTATCTGACATTGGAAATCTTGGTACTCAATTACATTGACATAATTATTTATTTTCTCCAAATATATCTACATTATAGGGTATATTGTATCGGTTTTGGTTCAATCAGGAGCCATCTTAATTCTTAAAATTAAAAGTTGTTAACTAGATACAAACTTGTTTACTGAAAGGATAAGTAAAAAATATTTAAAGTATCATAGAGATACCAAGTATAAAGAAGCAGCTCAGAGAACAAAGAGAAAAGGTTGGAATTAGTCAAAATTAGAGGAAGGGTCTTGTGGAACGTCAGTTCAGACATCTGAAGAGGCAGTGCTGCTTGTCCCATGTTGGTGTCTGAGCGTTTGGCCTTGGGATTGCAGACCTCAGGAGCAGGAGTAGGCCTGTGGTGTCAATATCTCCAAAGCTGGTTCCATGAGGATTGGAAAAACTGCAAACTAGAGCTCAGTGCTGCTCTGGAAATGAAGTGCCTCTGCTGGAGTGAAGTAGCATTGATTGGCATGATGTTCACAGAAAATGCAAGCAAATAGCAAGACAGCTAAGATGATGAAGTACCTTCTTCCTCTGGCATTGCAGTCTCCCTCCAGCACCATCTGTTGTTAGAATCTAATGTGGAACCAGCTCATAAAGCATAAATACGGTTTTCAGAGTAAGCGTATGGAAGAACAGAGTTGGGCCTGAAAGTAGAAATTGTAGAGCTGTTTCTGTCAAAATAGAAAGCAAGGAAGACAGCAATTACTGCATGTATGCACTGGAGATAGTCAAATCATAATTTTTTTCAAGTTTTTACTTAAATTCCTGTTAGTTAACATACACTGTAATATTTTAAAGTTACTTGAAATAAATAATTCTCTGAACAGTCAAGCCACCCACTTGATAGGCAGATGCATTTGTTTCATTTGCTTTTGTTTTTTAGGAATTTAATTTTTGTAATTTTTAGGACTACATATAAAACATTCATAAAGTAAAATCTATAAAACACAGTGTATTGAGAGAACTCAAACTATGGCTGTTTAATCTACCCATGTACCTTATTTCTTCTCTACCCTATAGGTAACCATTTAATTTCCTTTATTCTTCCATTTAAAATATTTTATATATAATTTTAAGTAATTTTATGTTATTTTTAAAATATTAGCAAATGTTATTTCACCCATCCCCATCTTTCTTAGAAGAGCAGTAGCATGATTTGCTTTTCCGCTTTGCTTTTTTTGTTTTACTTCATATACTATAGATCCCTCATTCTTTCTTATAGTGTGGAGATTAAATTTTGGGTGACATCCCTAAAGACAGGATAGCTGAAGCTAAGGGAGTGTAGATGAGACAGTCCCCAGATCTAACAAAAAATGTACAGAATTGGAGGAGGAAGGGGGGGGTGGGATCCAGAGGTCAATCAGGGAGATAAGAGGATCTGGAGGTATCAAGGAATCCAAATGATTTCTAGGAAGTAGGAGTCAATAATGTTAGAAAGGTTAAAGATGATAAGAGCTGAGAAAAGGCAGATTTGAATTAATGAAAATGTTATCCAGGTATTTGGAATTTGGCTAACGTAAAGCACTAACTGAGGGGAATTTTTTTTTTTCCCCAGCCACAAAAGATAACATGAGGACTGCTTACATGTAACTTTAATATCTTTTCTCAGAGAATAGTGCCACCCTCTACACAGTTACAGAAGCTGGAAACAAAGGAGCTGTCCCTTCTTCATCTCTCATATCCAGTGCATCCTCTGAACCAGTTTTGCCATCAGTCTTCCTCATTCATTCCCACTTCCACCTAAACCACTGAAAAAGCCTCTTACTTGTCTCTGCAGAAAGCACTTGCCCCTTTTATAATCTGTTCTCTATATCACAGTGGCAGTGATTTTTAAAATTGCAAGTCTGGCCATGTCACTTACTTAAAAGCTTTTAGAAGACTTCTTCAGACAAGGACCAAAATTGCCATGTGATCATGCTTGATCTGGCCCCTCTGCCTACCTTGCCCCTAGCTTCTTCTCTTGCCAGTCTTCCCTTGATCTCTGCACTTCAGTCATACTTTCTGTCAGTTCTTTGAGTCTGCTGTACTCTTCTTGCCAGAGGCTTTTGTACATGCTGTTCTGTCTGCCTAGAAGTCTTTTCATCAGTAATTGATGACTCAACTTTCATATCTTAGTGTTAATATGATCTCCTTAGAGAAAGCCTTGCCTGGGTAATCTCTCGCTTTCTCCAACACTCCAACCCCACTAAAATGAGATCAGTTTCCCCTATCATATGCTTTTATAGCTTCTCATACTTTTCCTTTATGGCACTTCTCAGTTTGTAATTACATATTGGTGTGATTCTTTCAGTAATGTTTGTGTGCCTCTCATTTAATCTCAGCACTACTCAATAAAATCTGTTACTAACCTCACTTTAAAGATGAGCGTTCTAAGTAACCTGCCCAAGAACTACCTAGTTAATAAGTGGGGAATGGGGATATGAACGCACACTCCCATCTATGAGACTCGGTATCATAAGGGCAGGAACCATGTTTGCTTTTCCACATTGTTATATCCTTAGCACTTAGCATAGTGCCTGGAGTATTTGATATATTGAATGAAGGACAATGCCATATTTCCGTTTCATATGTTTATAATTTAAAACATGTCAGTTTAAATTTACAAACACTGTTAAGGTAACTGATAGAGGCAAGTATGATTGGTATATCAATTTTACATGACTAGTTGTTTGACCTCCTTTGCATTTTTCTTAAAACTTGCTGTGACATGTTTCTCTTATTAGGTGTGTACAAGCTGTGAGGACAATGCAGAAGCTAATGGGTTTTGTGTAGAATGTGTTGAGTGGCTCTGTAAGACATGCATCAGAGCTCATCAAAGAGTGAAGTTCACAAAAGACCACACTGTGAGACAGAAGGAGGAAGTATCTCCAGGTAATAAATTGGTTTTAATCTCTTTTTGTCTCTATCCTTCCCACTCTTTTCTCTCTTCCTGTACTAACTTTGTTTTAATACACTTGTAAGCATTAAATACACTCTTGTTTTTTAATATAAGGAGGTCTGTATTGTAATTGAAATTTGAATACTTAAAAATGTTAAATATGAATAGATACAGAATATTTCTGCCTTATATTCATACTCCCAACCCCTGCCCCCCCACTTCCTGTAAATGCTTTAATTTGGTGTAAATGTATAGCAAATGAAAAAAAAAAGATGCTTTTTAAACTTATGTTCTCTCATCAGTTCTCTTATTTCTAAGGTGTTGACAAGAGGTGGGCTTAACAAAAGTCTTAAAACTCTTTCCCCTCTGATATTGTTGTGATAAACCTGGTTCATGATATTTGATAGGTAGATAACTAAAGAAGCTCTGTTTTTTATGTAATTTACGGCTTCTCAGTTTTTATTGTATTGCTTATAATGTAAAGTTTACTAATGTATTCTTTTATTGTAGTAAAATATATGTAAGAGAACAACTTGCCATTTAAACCATTTTTAAGTGTACAGTTCATTACGTTACACTGTATTACATTACATTCAGTTCATTAGTGTATGGTGCATTAATGGCATTCACAGTGTTATGCAGCCATCACCACTGTTTCCAAAGTTTTTTCATCATCCCAGAAAGAAACAATACCCAATAAATAATAATGCTTATTCCCCCCTTTTCTCTGCCCCTGTGAACTTCTAATCTACTGTCTCTACAAATTTGCTTATTTCTGCAAGTGGAATCCTATACCTTTGTCCTTTGGTATCTGGCTTATTTCACTTATCACTATTTTCAGGGTTTATCCATGTTGTAGCATTTATCAAACTTCATTTGTTTTTATGGCTCATTAATATATTTTTGTTTGAAAATAATTTTTTGCTTTTAATCCAAGTCAACCAGTGTTTGTCTCTTCAGTATTCCAGGAACTTTGCTAAGCATTGGAGATGTAAATGAATCAGATACTTTTGCCCCACAGAAGTTATAAGTATGATGAAGACTACAAACAAATTAGCAATCATAGTTTGTCCTCCTAAGTTCTATGAGAACACATGAAAGAAGCACCAAACTCAGATTTGGGGATTTAGGTTGGAGGCCAAATCTGGGGCTTGAAGGAGGAATAGAAGTTCATCACAGGAAGGAGAGGGGTAGGGAAAACTGAAGTACACACCCAGATTTCCAGAGGGAGACAGTTGAATGTAGCTGGGGAGTAAGATTCAGGAGAAGGAATCAGAGATGAGGCAAGGAGTCTGGTGACACGGGAAAAGGAGATATAATTTCTGAGGACGCTAATGAGGAAAAGACAAAAGAGAAGAGGCCAGGTACAGATTCAGATAAATTGAATAGATAGTGCCTGAAAGAGTTCTCTTTTTTGGTGGTTCAGTCATCTATTGAAAAATTGAGCAGAGAAAATAAGATGAAAAGATCAGGAATGTGTGGGATACTTGAAATAACCCCGGTAAAAGAGAGCTCCAGCTTCAGAAACAGATTGTTTGGTAGCATCCAGGTTACATTTGATGTATAGGCCTTAAAACTTCCTCCATCGGGCAGCGCCTGGGTGGCTTAGTCTGTTAAGCATCTGCCTTCCGCTCAGGTCGTGATCCTGGGGCCCTGGGATCGTGTCCCACATCCGGCTCCCTGCTACGAGGGGAGCCTGCTTCTCTCTCTGCCTCTGCCTCTCTCTGTCTCTCATGAATAAATAAACAAAATCTTTTAAAAAAATAAATAAAAAATAAAACTTCCTCCTTCGGACCTCAGCAGTACGCATGTGGGTATAGAGAAGAATTGAACTTATTTAGGGTTGGAGTTTAGCGGCATAGGTGTTGCAGAAGTTCAGTAGAATGAGAGGTACAAATCATGGCATTTACTAAATGAAGGATTTTTTTTTTTAACTGTAAAAAGGAAATGAAGTTGATAGTGTCAGTTGATAGAGTGAAAGAAATTGTTAGGAACCTAGAGATCTTTGAGGCACAGTAAGAGTAGTTAACTAAGAATTAGAAGGTTAGAAAGTAGAAATTATTAGAGTGGATGTTTGAATTTATGACTGTAGAAATGGAACAGTTATGGACAATCAAAAGTCTAGGGTGGGACCATGATGTGAGGAGCTAAAATGGAGTATAGGTCTCTGGAGATAGAAAGTCTGAGAGCCTTGTTTTTATGTGGTAATCTATGTGGATTTCTAAATCATCCAGAGTGATGGTGACACTGAAGACTAGGAGGATGACCAAGTCAGGATCTAAATTCTTCAGTAAGTAAAGGAAGTCTATAAATGGGTGATATGATGTTCTAATTATCTAAATCAGAAGCTCTATAGTTATTGTTGAAGAGCAGGCACAAACCCAGAAGCCAATTAAAGATGTATGGTCACTCTATCTACTGTGATGCCTACATGACATGCACATCAAGGAGAAGGGTACAGGGAAGCTGTGAAGATATTCACATTAGTAATACTAAGCCATTGTTGCATTGCTAGAATTAATTGCATTTGGTCTTGATGTGTTGTGCTTTTAATAGTGTTTTACTATATTGCTAATTTTCTCTATTTTCCTTCTTCCATATGAGTTTTATGCATTTTTGCCTGCTTTTTTTTTTCCCTTAACATATATTGCATTATTTGTTTCAGAGGTACAGATCTGTGATTCAACAGTCTTGCACAATTCACAGCATTCACCATAGCACATACCCTCCCCAATGTCTACACCCAGCCACCCCATCCCTCCCTTTTGCCTGCTTTTTGATCTGACTAGATAGTAGGTTATCTTTTTGTTTTTATCCACAGAAACGGCTCTGAAATTTATTTATCTAATTATCCTTTATATATTTTAGTTCATTATTTTTATCTTTAATTTCTCCAGCTTACCCTGATTTTAAAGTTCTATTACTAACTTATTTGACATAAATACTTGATACTTATTTTTATCTTTTGTAGAATTAATAAGTGTTTAAAGCTTGATATAATCTGCCACTTAGATTTCTACTATTTTTTAAATATTCTGCATATATGGGGGCACCTGGCTGGTTCAGTAAGTAGAGCATGCAGCTCTTGATCTCAGGATCATGAGTTCAAGCCCCACGTTGGAACCTACTTAATTAGAAAAAAAAAAAAAATCTATTCTGCATTTATGACCATGCAGTTGAAGATATACAAATTTTTGCATTTGTTATTTTCTGGTTCGGTAGATTATAAATAATGATATGGAAAGAATGCCGTGATGTATATTAAATGCAAAAAGCAAGTTGCTTAACAGCGTGATTATTATGAACCCAAGAATTCATTAAAAGGAAAAAGGAAAATGTTCCCATTACTTGGATTTTTTTGTTTCCTGTTTCAACTTCATAGTTTTATTATGATCAGAAAATGTGAGTCTGTGAACTCATTCTGTGTGCTGGCATACATGTAAGATTTTGTAAATATTGATAGTACAACTGAGCCTTGAATAACATGAGGATTGAGGGGTGCTGACCCCTGCGCAGTCGAAAATCCATGTAAACCTTTGACTCCCCAATACTTAACAACTTAACTACTACTAATAGCCTACTATTGACCAGAAACCTTACTGGTAACAGTCAATTACACACTTTTTTTAAAAAAAATTTATTTGGTTGGGAGAGAGCATGCGAGTACGCATACACGCGCATGCGTGCATAAGTGGGGAGAAGGGCAGAGGGACAAGCAGACTCTACGCTGAGCAGGGAGCTCAACTCAGGGCTGGATCCCAGGACTCTGAGATCATGATCTGATTTGAAGTCAGATGCTTAATCACCTGAGCCATTCAGGTGCCCCAGAACACATTTACACATTTTGTAGGAAGTGTGTGTGGGAGTGTGTGTGTGTGTATTGTATACTGTATTCTTACAAAGTAAGCTAGAGAAAAGAGAATGTTAAGAAAGCCATAAGCAAGAAAAAATACGTTTACAGTAACTGTACTGTATTTATCAAGAAAAATCATGTGTAAGTGGACCCATGCACTTAAAACCCATGGTGTTCAAGGGTCAACTGTATATGTAATGTCAGATAAATACAAAATTTATATTTAAAAGAGAAACCATAAAATTTCACTTATAAGAAAAAAAGTAAACATTTTTATAATTAGGAAAAAGCCTTTCTAGAAGAGGTTCTCTAAAACTAAAGCCACAAAAAATAAAAACAGATTAATTTTTCTATAAAATGTGTTAAGGATCTACTTAGAAAAATACCATAAACCAAGTCAGACTGGAGGAAATATTTCTAAAATCTTTGGCAAGCAGTATTATCAAATGTGTCTACAAATTGGTAAGAAAGACAATTGGATGGAAAAATGGCAGAGGTTATGAACAGACAGTTCTTAAGAGAAATACAAATGGTTGATGGATGTGAAAAGTTGTTCTATCTCAGTTATTAAAGAAATATGTCCAAATGTAGTGAAATCTTTTTTTTTGTAAGATTGGCAAAGATTAAAAATACTGACAAAATGAGGGCGCCTGGGTGGCTCAGTTGGTTAAGCGACTGCCTTCGGCTCAGGTCATGATCCTGGAGTCCCGGGATCGAGTCCCGCATCGGGCTCCCTGCTCGGCGGGGAGTCTGCTTCTCCCTCTGACCCTCCCCCCTCTCATGTGCTCTCTCTGTCTCAAATAAATAAATAAAATCTTAAAAAAAAAAAAAAATACTGACAAAATGCTGTTAGTAATGTAGGTAATAGCCACTCTACACTGGTAAGAGTACAAATTGGTACAATTTTTTTTTGGAGGATCATGTACTTATATTTGTATAAATCACCCTTTGACCCAACAATTCTGCTACTAGGAATTTATCTGTGGAAACATTCAATGACTTATACATTTCATATGTTTATTTCAGCATTATCATACAATATTGAAAAATGAGAAACATTCAAACGTCCACTGCAAGGGTTATATTCATTTGATGAAATACTGTGCAGTTAATAAATAAATTGATATATTTACTAACCCAGAAAGGTATCTAAGAGGGGCACCTGGCTGGCTCAGTCGGTGAAGCATCCAACTCTTGATTTTGGGTCTCAGGTCATGATCTGAGGGTTGTGAGCCCCACGTCTGGCTCCACACTCAGCGTGGAGTGGGCTTGAGATTCTCTCATTCCCTCTGCCCCTCCCCCCTGCTCCAATGTGTGAGCGTGCACATGCGTGTGTGCGCGTGCTCTGTCTCTCTCTCTCTCTCAAACTAAAACAAAATAAGAAAGGTATCTAAGAGTTCTTAAGTAAAGAAATCTTATAAAGTAGTGTGTGTAATGCCGTTTTTTTAAATTTTATAAAAGAAAGTACCTACTAATGTATGTAGTTATATACATAGAAAAACAACCAGATGAACACATAACAGGTTATTAATAGTGGGTATTGCTGGAAGTGGAATTATTTCTGAAATGTTTGGATTTTACCTTTGATTATTAGTGACATAACTGATGTTTACTGTTTAATCAATAATTATATTTATTTGTATTCTTTTTTTTTATTTATTTAACATTATAACATAAGCATTGCTCAGTTTTATTGTCACTCTGGGTAACTATTCAGAAGTTATATGGCTGGACCCCAGTGTTTATAGCAGCAATGTCCACAATAGCCAAACTACGGAAAAAGCCCAGATGTCCATCAACAGATGAATGGATAAAGTAGATGTGGTATAGATATACAATGGAATATTATGCAGCCATCAAAAAATTGAAATCTTACCATTTGCAATAACATGGATGGAATTAGAGGGTATTATGCTAAGCGAAATAAGTCAATCAGAGAAAGACAATTATCATATGATCTCACTGATATGTGGAATTTGAGAAACAAGGCAGAGGATCACAGGGGAAGAGAGGAAAAAATGAAACAAGAAGAAACCAGAGAGGGAGACAAACCATAAGAGACTCTTTTTTCTTTCTTTCTTTTTTTTTTTTTTTAAGAATTTTACTTATTTGACAGAGAGAGATGCAGCGAGAGAGGGAACACAAGCAGGAGGAGTGGGAGAGGGAGAAGCAGGCTTCCCACCAAGCAGGGAGCCTGATGCGTGGCTTGATCCCAGGACCCCAGGATCATGACCTGAGCCGAAATCAGACACTTAACGACTGAGCCACCCAGGCACCCCCATAAGAGACTCTTAATCTCAGGAAACAAACTGAGGGTTGCTGGAGTGGAGAGGGGTGAGGGGACGGGGTGGCTGGGTGATGGACATTGGGGAGATTATGTGTTGTGGTGAGTGCTGTGTATTTGTAAGACTGATGAATCACAGACCTGTACCCCTGAAACAAATAATACATTATATTTTAATAATTAAAAAAAAAATTTTTTTTAAAGTTATATGGTTGGGGCGCCTGGGTGGCTTAAGTTAAGCATGGACTCTTGATTTCAGCTCGGGTTGTGGTCTCAGGGTTGTGAGATCCAGACCCCTGTCCTGCTCTCTCCCTCTCCCTCTCCCTCTGCCCCCACCCCCACTTGTGTGCTCTCTCTTAAAAAGAAAGAAAATTAAAAAGAAGTTACATGGAGGACTATAGTATATAGTGAAAACTTTATGATTATTTCTGTGTTAATGGGTACCATACCCTCTGTAAGGATTTTTTACAGAAGTGGGAAAATAACTTTTCCATCACACTGTTTATACATTTTTATTAGATTTTCTGAATTCCATTTAAAACTATCTCCTCCCATATTTGGAGTAGAAAACATCCAGTTGATTCACACTCACTTACCTGGGTTATTTTCTTAAGACTTTTTAATTTCATAAAGCATATTTTTAACTATATACTTTCTTTTTCTCCTGAGTTAATTTGAATTTCTGGGAAGAAAATCTTATTTATCTTTTCCTTCTAAAATGCTGAGAATACTTAATATTTTATTTCTTTTTTTTAATTGAAATATAGTTGACACACAATGTTACATAAGTTTCAGATGTACAACATAGTGATTTGACAAGTCTATATATTATGCTGTGCTGACCACAAGAATAGCTACCATCTGTCACCATACGATGCTATTTTAATATATATAAAGCCTAGTAGTAGTGATAGTGTCAGAAACTGTTTATAGCTATTTTATATTTCAGTAGATTCGAATTTAAACTAATAGTAATTATGTAGTGTTCAGTTACATTAATTTTCTTCTTTTTGCCTCCCATTGTTTCTACAGAGGCAGTTGGTGTGACCAGTCAGCGACCAGTGTTTTGTCCTTTTCATAAGAAGGAGCAGCTGAAGCTTTACTGTGAAACATGTGATAAACTGACATGCCGGGACTGCCAGTTATTAGAGCATAAAGAGCATAGGTACTGGCATCTTTAATTATATATTTATATTTATAATAAACTTTATGAGGAATAGAGGACTCCTGGCACCCCAGCCAAATGGCAGTCAGCAAAAAAGTTTTGTTTGGCCAGCAGTATGTTGGCTTGTTCCAGGATTTTTCAACTTAGGTGCTATTAATAGTTGTTGTGGGGGCATTTCTGGTTCATTGTATGGTGTTTAGCTGCATCTTTGACCTGTATTCACTAGATTCCAGTAACATCCTCCCAGTTGTGACAAACAAAAATGTCTCCAGATGTTGCCAAATGCCCTACAGAACAAAATCACCCTGAGTTGAGAACCACTGACCTACACACTATTTGAAAATAAATGTAATTTGTTGCCAAATGGTTGTTTGTAAAATGAGGAGATTTTACAATAAGAAAAAAAATTTAGATCTTTGGATTTGGAACCTATTATGGCTTTGGGCCCCATACACTTGCATGTCAGCATTTGGGTGGAATTCATTTTAGTGTTCTGTAGAACGAGGCATGCCTTTCCCAATTCATTATAGTTCCTACCAAAGCTTATTTTTAAATCTGACCTCCCATAGGCATTTGAGTCAGCAACCACTGATTTATTTAAAATAGTAAGATTCTGGGGGCACCTGGGTGGCTCAGTCATTAAGCATCTGCCTTCGGCTCAGGTCATGGTCCCCGGGTCCTGGGATCGAGCCCCTCATCGGGCTCCCTGCTCGGCAGGAAGCCTGCTTCTCCCTCTCCCACTCCCCCTGCTTCTGTTCCCTCTCTCACTGTGTCTCTGTCAAATAAATAAATAAAATCTTTAAAAAAATAAATAAATAGTAAGATTCTGATTGATACAAATAAAATTGCTTAAAATGGTCTAGGCTCACAAACTGCTGGTTATCAGAGGAGAGGTGGGTGGGGGGATGGATTAAATAGGTGATGGGGATTAAGGTGTGCGCTTTTTGTGATGAGCACTGGATGTTGTATGTAAGTGTTGAATCACTAAATTGTACACCTGAAACTAATATTATTTACTGTATGTTAACTGCAATTTAAATAAAAACTAAAAAAAAAAAAAAATTGGTCTAGGGTTCCAATAATGACAGACTAGGCAATTTAGACCAAACCATACCAGTGAGAATAACTAGAAAACCTGGACAAAATATAGAAATCATTGATAAAAAATTTTTAGAGCTTATTAGTAAAAAATTACTAGATCAGGTTGGAGTGGGAACAGAGAATGATAAGAGCTTTTTTCCCCTTTGAGGCATTGACCAGGAGATTGGGGAACACTTCTGATAGGCCACAGGGCTGGGAAGATAGGAATTGGAGTTCAGGGGTTACAGGGGTGGAAGGCTTCTCCTTGCCTTGATTTGGAATCCTGAAAGTCTACACTATTACAGTAAAGATGAACTAGCTACTATACTAAATAGTTCCTGACTGGGACTGAAGCCTCAGCATCAAATTTTTTTAGTACCCAGACAGTAAATTGATATCATACTGCTGGTGCCCTGGTAGAATCGAATGTAAATCCTTCCTGAAGAGAGGAAACATCATCTTCTGCCTTAGATTTATTCAGTAATGAATTTTGCAGAATTGTCCAACACATAATTAGAAGTAATTGAGTATTCTAGGAGATTAAACAATGTGAACAAAATCTAGCAGATACAACAAATAATATAAAAAGACCCTTAGGGCTACATCTTTCTATACTGAAGATAAGAGACAAAATGGAAAATTTGGGTAAAGAACTGAAAACTATAAAAAAGAATGAGATGGAAAATCCAGAATTGAAAATTGCCATAACTGAAAATAACTCATTAGTGGCCGTAACAGATTTGACATAGCAGGAAGTGAGAATTAATGAACTAGAAGAAAAGTAAGAAAATATCCAGAATGAAGCATGGTAAATAGAAGGATAAAGTAGAAGTAGTAGTAATACAGGGTGTAACTGGGGCCCAAGAAGAGAGAAGGGAGAGGGAACGGGAAGGAAGCAACATTTAAGGACAGAATATAATGGCTTAGAATGTGGTAATACTGAAGAAGGATGTCTAGCCCCATGTTAAGGAAGCCCCATAAATCCCCAGCAGGATAGAAAGAAATATTTTTAAGGTACAAAAAGAAAATAATTACAAAACTAAAATTTTATACTCTCATTTTTTAAAATGAAGATTAATGAAAGACATTTTCAGACAAAATAAACTAGGATAATAAATCCCCAGTAAAACCTCACTAAAAGTATACCTTAGGCAAAAGAGAAATGGTTGTTAACGCATGGTGGAATGAAGAGCAGTTAAAAAGGTTAAGGGTGAGTAAATATGGATAAATGTTGACATAGGTAACAAAAATGTTTTATTGGTGTGTGTCGTGTGTGTGTTTTGTGTATTACACAACAGACATGTTAGGAGGATATGTAATTCGTGTTCTAAGACTCAAAAGGGTAAAAAAGTACAAATTAATATTAGATGGTGAGTCCAGATCTGTATTTTGTAATGCCTAGAGTAGTCACTAAAAGAATAGTAAAAATGTCTGTGATTATCAGAGTTAACAGAGAGGGGAAGTGGAGTAATTAATCAGTCTGAACATAGGCCAAAAAAAGACAACAGATGGGATTTAATAAGGACTTGCTAAGTTGGTAAATCTATAAGTATATTTGTAATTATAATAAGTGTAAATGGATAAAATGTTCCAAATTAAAAGATTTCATCCTGGATAAGAAAGAGAATAGAAAATCTGCTATTTACTGTTTTTATAAGAACAACAACTGAAACCTAAGTATATGGAAAGAATATTAGGAAAAGATGCACTACATAAACACTAAGCAAAGGCAAGCTGTTATATCAAAGTGACTTGTTTGAGACAAAGGACACTTTATACAATAGAAGGCTCTCCATTTAAAAGATATAACAGTTCTAAATATATATATGCCCATAGGCTTAAAATATATAACAAAAAATGACAGAACTTAGAACAAATAGACAAATCCATGGAGTGGGAAATTTTAACATACTTTTTCAATAATTGACAAAACAAGCAGATTAAAAATCAGGATATTTCAGTAAGATTCAAATAACCTAATTAGCAAAGACTGTGTGGACATTAAGGAACACTGCACCTAATAATACACATTCTTTTCAAACATCAAAAGAAAAAATTTAATTGGCAGTCTTAAATTTCACAGGGTTAAAATCATACAAAGTCTAACATAAACTCAATGCAATTAAATCTAGAAGATAATAATAGATGAGAAAATTCTCCAAAAATTTGAAAGTGAAGAAATGAAATTCATACAAAAGCTAAATGCAGCAATGCATGATCCCATACTGCAGCCTGGACTAGAAGGGGAAAAGTGATTTAGAGGACATGACTGAAACAAATGATGTAACTAGAATATGATGTGTAGAGTAGGTAAGAGTATTATCTTGGTGTCCATTTTCTTATATTTAATTATTATACTGTAGTTGCATAACAATACCCTGTGTTTAGGAAATGCGTACTGATTATTATTTTTTTTTTTTCAAAGATTTTATTTATTTATTTGAGACAGAGAGAATGAGAGACAGAGAGCATGAGAGGGAGGAGGGTCAGAGGGAGAAGCAGACTCCCTGCCGAGCAGGGAGCCCGATGCGGGACTCGATCCTGGGACTCCAGGATCATGACCTGAGCCGAAGGCAGTCGCTTAACCAACTGAGCCACCCAGGCGCCCAGGAAATGCGTACTGATTATTAAGGTGTTAAAGAGTTATGATGAGTCAATTTTTGAAAAACTAAGCTGTGTAAAGGTATAGATCTCTGTACCATTGCAGATTTAACTCAGAAATTATTTCAAAATAAGCAGTTAGAAATAAATGTAAATAAAGCATCAAAGAAGAAATCCCAGTGGATATCAGAAAATATTTTTATCTGAATGATAGTGGAAATAATATCCTAAATATATTGTTAAGGCCATGATGAGAGGAAAATAGATATCATGAAATGTATATAGTAGATAGTAAGGATAAAAAGTAAATGCACTAAACAGTTACCTCAAATTAGAAAAATGAGTATATTAAACCTAAAGTAAATGGGGGGAAAGGACATAATAAGGATAAGTACAGACATTAATGAAGTAAAGTCAAAATTCAAATCATTCAAAAGACTAGTAAATTGACAAATTCCTTTAAGAGTGACTGAGAGCAGGCCCACCCAACCAATGCTAGGAGCAAAAAGGGGCATGAACACATCTCTAAAGGCATTTAAAATTATGAAAAGGTTATCTGTCAATAGATTTGAAAATTTTTACTTGAAAGAGGATAATTCTTAGAAAATAAAACTTAACCAAATTAACACAAGATAAGCTAGAAAACCAGAATAGCCCTTTAATGTAAATCCATGATTTGTAACTTTCTCACAAAGAAAACTACAGACCCAAATGACTTAATTGATGAATCAACAACATAGGTGCAGTAAAAAGAACACCTTTAAATACATACAGCCTTGTCCAGAGAATGATAAAAGAATGAATTCTCTCCAACTTGTTTTTTGGGGAATAAAAATAGAAAATGACAGACTAGTCTCACCCATGAAATGAATGTGAAAATTCTAAGAAATAAAGTAGGAAACCAAATCCAGTAGTATTGTGATTTTTGGATAATATAATTGCAACCAAGTTGGCTTTGTTTTAGGTATACAGAGTTCATTTAACATTTGAAAATCATTCATGTAATTCATATTAAAAGAATAAAGGAAAGATACATGATGATTTCAATAGAGACAGAAGAAACATTCTGTAAAAAAGTGTATGCACCCATTAGGAAGATCTTAGCAAATGAGGAATAAAGGAAATTTCCTAAACCTGATAAAGATTGTCTATAAAAAGGACTAGATAACATCGTAACTGGAATATTGAAAGTTTTTAGACAAGTTTAGGAACAAGACAACAATGACTATTTTTTTTTTTTTTTAAAGATTTTATTTATTTGACAGAGAGAGAGCACAAGCGGGGGAGCAGTAGAGGGAGAGGGAGAAGCAGGCTCCCCGCCGAGCAGGGAGCCCGATGCGGGACTCGATCCCGGGACTCCAGGATCATGACCTGAGCCGAAGGCAGCTGCTTAACCAGCTGAGCCACCCAGGCGCCCAACAATGACTATTTTAAGCATTTCATTTAACGTTACACTATATCAGGGTCCCAAAGAGTGCATTATATACGAAGGAAATCCAACAGAATTATTAACTGTGTTCCCCTTTTTTCTAATGCTGGCAACCCTATTTATAATACTTACTGATTTAAGTGCACTTGCACTTTTAAATCATATTATGTAAAATACTGTATTTTATGCATTTTATGAAAAAGTAATAAAACTAGTTATCTTCTACATTACTATTTCCCTGGAGCTACTCTTGAGTTATCTACATAGTTTGTCAGAGGTTATCATGTTGACTTCCAAGTTAAATTTTTTGAAGTGCTGTATGTTACATTGCTTGAAGCCTTATTGCATGCAAGGCATAACATCAAGAGTTTTTCTTACTCTTTCCTTTTTTCCCAAAGGCATATATTTGTGACCTCTGTGGCACAACCACCTAATGTTTAAAAGTGATCTCTAAAATGTGTGTTTACAGCATCAAACTCTCATAATTATGAAATTGCAAAATAGTAAATAAATCTACTTAAATATCTGTAACTACTTTTTGCCAGGTCAGCCAAGTGAGCTCTCTAAGACTCTAAAACTATAAAATGTGTATCTTCCCCAAATTTCCAAAATAATTTAGAGTATCCATGAATAATATCTGTAAAGACTCCCTCTTTCTAAAAAAAAAAAAAAAGACTCCCTCATTCTTAGGGATAATTTTGAGAGCATGAAAAACCTGCCTTCTAGAGATATATTAAAATGTTTTTTTAAAGATTATTATTATTTACATCTTTTATAATCTTGTTATCTTAAATTGTTTCTATCTGGGGGCTTTTCCTCATTTTAGATATATTAGCTTGAAATAATTGGCTTGTTTACTTATCTTCCCAGATACCAATTTATAGAAGAAGCTTTTCAGAATCAGAAAGTGATCATAGATACACTAATCACCAAACTGATGGAAAAAACAAAATACATAAAATTCACAGGAAATCAGATCCAAAACAGGTAAATTTACATTTGTGGTGTTGTAAAAAATCATCTTTATATCATGTATTAAGTATATTTACTTTTAGAACAGACATTTTACTTAGCTCATGGTAAAATAGGTCCAAGTAAGCTGTTAGATGGCTCTAATAACATGTAGTTCATAAGACTTCTCCAAAAACTGGGTTTCTGGAAATTGGGCTGGAAAACATTCTTTTCAGCCATGAAATTTCAAAACTGTTGGTAATAAACTACATTGAGTAATGGCTCATTTATCTGGTAGGTATTGATAATTTATAATTATCTGGTGTTTCAAATTTTAAAGAAATGCCAGGATTTAAAAACAAAATCAACTGTTTTTACCAGTATGGTAAAATACTTTACTTGATTATATATATAAAATTGCTTTTTTAAGTGTTGGCCAACTTTGAGATGCCTTCTCTGTGCTTTCATCTTTTAACTGCAATAAAGTGGAGATCTTAGGACACCATTAAACAGTTTCACACACGTTTTATTCCTTATCAGATACAATACTTACATAGTTTCTACATGTTACCTGTTATACTTTTTGTTTTCCATAGGAGTCCTCCTCTTCAACTGTACAAAGGCTCATATCTCACAATTCAGTGATTAGGGGAGTAAACCACTAACCTCCACATGGAAGAGGGAGTTTTTCTGTCTTCCCCATTTTTTTATCCCATTTGGAACCCACACTGACATATTTACAACCTTTACAACACCTATGAAATCCCATATCTCCCTTCTTTTGTTGTTTTGCATACAAAAGCAACCTATCACTACCTAAATAAATCAAGAAATGCTTTTTAGAAAGAGCCTGAATAAGAGAGTCCTCACAGGGGATTTGAATCACTCATAGAGAAAAAATCTTTCGTGGTTCATCTTCCTTAAGACCAATCATCAAAATCTGTTATACTTGTCATTTTGGAGCATGGCTATGGTGGGAATTTTTTCCAAGTAATTCCCTGGTTTAACTGAATTCTTTTAAAGATATTCTTAAGCATAATTTACCCTCTTCTTGATGCTTCAGTATTATACCCATTTTTATTCATTGTGATAATACAGTTCTATTGTGTCTTTTGTTTTTATTGTTCTTATCAGCTCTCATTTTACCTTTCTCTTTCACATAACAAGTGTATTAACCAAATACTGTTTCATTTACCATGTTCTAATCACAATACTATTTTTGCCAAATAGAGTAAGTGGTGGGTTTAAAAGTTTTTTATCTGAGTAGTTGAAAATGTGTAAAGGATATTTACAGAATGATAGAGATAGTTCTGGGTGCTTCTACCATATAAATGACAAATGGTAGCAATTGTAAAATAACTAATTTTGTGTAAAAGATCCACCCTTGACAAAATATATTCTTGACTTTTATCTTATTCTATCATGTATACGGTGTGACCTATAAGCCAAAGTTCACTTTTTTGTAACATACAGATGTCCATTTTTTCCTACACCTTTTGTTTAAAAGACTGTATTGTTGCTATTGAATTGCCTTGGTTCCTTTGTAGAAAATCAGTTGACAACATAAGTATAAGGCTACTTCTGAACTCTATTCTTTCTGTTCTCTTGTGTTTTTCTTTTTCGCCAGTACCCCCACTTTCTTCATGACTGTAGGTTTTTATAGTAAGTCTTCAAATCAGGTAGTGTGAATTCTCCAGATTTGTTTTTTTACCTTTCTGTTAGTGGTTTATGCTGTTTCTACAAAGTCATACATTATTGAATGGAAGGATTTTGGTTTTTGAATTGTGGTAAGACTTAAAGAATCCTTGGATTAAATGCTAATTGCTCATATCTGTATAGACTACCTGATTATAAAAGGATTACATTTACTGGGTTGGCTTACTTGGTATTAATTCATTTTTATGCATGTGCAAACATAGCATTGCTTGTCCTTTTTTCATCATGTTCAACCATCATGAGGATTTAAATTAGTTTTGGGGGGTTTGTTTCATTTTGTTTCAGGGGGTTATTTGCTTCCCAGATCTGTCTGGGTTTCTTGATCTCATAGCCAATATTGGTGCCAATTAAATACCTTAAAGAATTTACAACAGAGAATAAAATCCATTCCCTATTTTAAGTTTTAAGTTTAAGTTTTAAGTTTCAGTGGGTAACTTTTGGAGAAACAGACTGGAGAAATGAAACTTTTATTTATCTCAAAATGTTTAGTGTGGGTGTCCCATTATTCTCTTCTGTTTCTATAAGATGGTCTGGTGTGATGCTGTGTATTTTCTTTCTGTCTATCTCAATCTCCATGAAAACAGCATTCCATTTTCTCTAATCAAAGGAGAAACGGTACATGGTAGTTGATGAAACATAAAGTAGTATTTAGCTGCTTATTTCAAGACAAATGTGTTATTAAAAGTAGCAAACTACTATTGTTCTCTTTGCCTCTGTGCAGGTATAATGAATGCTGTACCAGTTCAGATGACTAAGGGTGACACATTTATACTTTCCTACTTCTTAGTTACAGTGGATACAATCAAACACTTTCAGAGTCATGGTTTTCTTGTTTATAAATCATTTTTTTTTTTGTCCACCTTTTAGGCCAAGTATTGATTTTCTTGGGTGATTTTCATCATGATCTTTCCAAACCATATTTTCTTAAAATGTGTTCATTCTCTTGCAATTTTATACATTTTGATTTTAAGATTGAATTAAGTGACTGTGTCTTTCAGAAGAATTACATTTCTGCTATGTCATCTTCAAGAAAGTCGATTCAAACTGAAGGACCCTTAGAAACAGCTGAGCTTTTAAGAGTTTAAAACAAAACTTGGCCTAAGTTACATTAAAAAATCAATTTTACATATTAGAAAACAATATTCTGCCTTAGATTTTAGATTTTTTTCCCCTCTTTCATTTAATTTTCAGGATAATCGAAGTAAATCAAAATCAAAAGCAGGTGGAACAGGATATTAAAGTTGCTATATTTACATTGATGGTAGAAATAAATAAAAAAGGAAAAGCTCTACTGCATCAGCTTGAGGTAAGTTACTGTTAATGGGACAGTATGTTGTAGCAATTTAATATAGTATTTTTTCATGTATTTGTGAATTTGGAATCCCTTTTTCATCTAATTGTTTCCATTTATGACTCAATAATACTTTTCCATTCCCAAGCTTTCTTTCTTTTTTTTTTTTTTTAAAGATTTTTTAATTTATTTATTTGACAGAGAGAGACACAGCGAGAGAGGGAACACAAGCAGGGGGAGTGGGAGAGGGAGAAGCAGGCTCCCCGCAGAGCAGGGAGCCCGATGCGGGACTCGATCCCAGGACCGTGGGATCATGACCTGAGCTGAAGGCAGTCGCTTAACCAACTGAGCCACCCAGGCGCCCCATTCCCAAGTTTTCTTTTGCCCAGTTCTACATTGTAGCTGACAGTTTATGGCTTAGTGTGTACTTGGTAGCACAAAGCACAATGCCTTGCTTGAAGAAGGAGCTCTGTAAATGTTGAAGAGATTAATCATTTTAGATTCATTGAAGTAACAACTTTGGGTCCCCAAAGCGGTGCAACTGAGCAAAAATTCTTAGAATGATAACAAAGCCGTATTTCATTTTCAGACATACACATTTAATTAACCTTTTGAGAAATTAGGTAAAAGGATATGCCTTCTGCTTTCAACATTTTATAGTCTTAACTGTGAAAGCAGTATGTAGCGAGGATTGTTCAAGGCACTTAGGATAGTTGTTTCTCACCATGGTAAGAAAGGTATGGTCTTCGGGGGCTTTATTACACTCATGAAGGTCAGGATCCAAAATCAGTGTTTGAGGTTACAACTTCTTCATGGTATATTAAAGTAATATTAATTGCATGGTATTTTAGTATTCTTTTAGTACATTGGTGCAGAAAGAATTCACAGTAAAGCAGCAATTTACAATGAAAAGAGAATAAGAATTCTGATGTTTAAAGATGCAAAAAAAAAAAAAAAGAAAAAGAAAAAAAACACTCCTAGAAATAATTTAGTTCAAACTCTTTATTTTGTAGTTGACAGAATTATAAGGTCTTTGTCAGAGAGTCCTATCCTTCCTGGGAAAGCATGGTCATTCCCATGGTTTATCAGACATACAAGAACAAAGACTAAAATAATTCTCTGTTCTTCTGGAAACAGATACTTATTTAGTGAAGAAGTGTTCTGTCCAGGCAACCTCATTTACGGGAACTATTTTTTCAAGGTTCTTTGATTTTTTTTTTTTTTTTAAATAGAAGCATTTAAACAATTTAAAAAGTTTTCCAAGCTCTGCTTAAAATCAAACATCACTTAGATTTGCTTTCTCAGAGATTAGCAGTGCACACATTGCTGTGGCTCTTTCCAGACTTCTCTGTAAATCGGAATCACTTGAAGATAACAAAAGATGACCAGATCCCAAATCTCTGGGAATGAACCTAGTCATCAGTATTATTTGTAATCAACTTTATTGACTTACAGTTCTATACAGTTTTACTCTGGTCCTCGTATCCATTCTCCTGGTTTACAGAATCCTCCTAAAACAAATGTAGCCACTTTTATCTAAGAATCCAGAAATCGGCCCAAATAGTTGTTACCATAGAAGACCCAAGTAACTAGGGCTTCTTGTTGTCAATATGCAATCTCTCCCAAAGTCAACAGAACTTATATTCTTTCTAGTATGTCTCCAAAGAAACATTTAGGATATTTCTGACCTCTGTAAAAAATAAGTAATCTCTAAACTTAAATTAGACGTGACAAAGCCATTGACCGTCATTGCAGTTTTTCCCTTAATTCACTTCACCTGTGTATTTTCCAAATTTGAAACTGACTAGGGTCAGGAACCAGGTTCCTTTTTTTTAATGAGAATGTAAATCCATATTAGAGTGTAGCAATTTTACTGTTAAACTTCAGGATCAGTAGAAAACCCTACTGTCTTCCCCTTTCCTTGCAGACAAAGACTTTTGGATAAAGAACTTTAAAACAACCCAAGTTCAGTGCGCGCTCTCTCTCTGTCTCTCTTTTTTTAAGATTTATTTATTTTAGAAAGAACGTACACACGCAAACGGGGAGGGGCAATGGGAGAGAGAAGATCCTAGGCAGACTCCCCGCTGAGCACAGAGTCTGATGCAGGGCTGTATCCCAGGACCCTGAGATCATGACCTTAGCTGAAACCAAGAGTCTGATGCTTAACTGACTGAGCCACCCAGGCACCCCCAATGCTCTCTACTTTTGATTAATCTGTATTCTTGCTTATGTACTTCGCTTAGAGGTATTCTGTATTCTGCTTTTATGTAGTTTTTCTGAGACTGCATTGGCTCCTCTAGTCATCTTATCAATTGGCTCCCAAGGTAGTTCTCAATAGACAAAAATCATATCCCTTTCTAACCACATACAAAGTATAAGTGTTGTCTACCATATGGCATGACTGGGCACAAAGTGGTTGCAGTCAAGACTGGAATGCCTGAAAAGTGAAATCCTGTGATTGCACAAATTGTGTGATCTGGTAATTTTATTAAGATTGCTGGATGATACTTCTATTTTATTTGTGAATATTGAATTTAACAGGCATTTACTCTGTCATAGTTAATCCATGGCTTTTGTCCCTTTTTGGATATTGGAAGTTGCATGAACAGAGACCTAAATTCCCAGAACCTGTCAAACTAGACCAAGGGCCTGGGGTGGAAGTGGGGATGCAGAGGCAGGAATGGCAGTGGTGATGGTGGTGGCAGCAGCAGCAGCTCTGCAGTATTGGGGCACAGTTTTTTGTGGCAGTGAGAGTGATCCTTTATACTAAGGGAGAAAAACACTAAGCATATTTTAAGTTTCTGTTATTTGGGTTCTCAGAGGTGGCAGTTATTCTAATTTGGTAATCTGGAAATGACCGTTAAAGTATGTTATATGCAGGACGAATGTTGACATTTTCCTCTTTTCAGAGCCTTGCAAAGGACCATCGCATGAAACTTATGCAACAACAACAGGAAGTGGCTGGACTTTCTAAACAATTGGAACATGTCATGCATTTTTCTAAATGGGCAGTTTCCAGTGGCAGCAGTACAGCGTTACTTTATAGCAAGCGACTGGTAAGATAGACTAAGTAATGCATTTAACGCACCATCAAACCGCAGAGAAACAGTGGAGGTATTGGAATACTTGAAATTCAGAAATGTTCATTATTAGTCTGTTTGTACTGCATTGCCCTTTACCTATTTCTAATTTTTTACCTATTTCTAATTTTAATTGGTCAAAATATTTTAGTTTTTAAAAATATATTTAACTGTCATGGTTTAGGTATAACTTCAGTTTTAATCTACCATTGTCATTCCTGTTTTATTCTTTTCTGGGTTTTCTCTGAGTGGCTATTGAACTTAATACTAAAAATAATGATAATAGTAAATATTTCCTGATCACCTATAGTGTGCCAGACACTAATTCTAAACATTTTCCACATAATATTTCACTTAAACTTATGCATCATTTTGAGGGGTGGGGGGTATTGTTTGTTTGAAGTTTTTATTTAAATTCTAGTTAGTTAACATACAGCGTAATATTGGTTTCAGGAGTAGAATTTAGTGATTCCTCACTTACATATAACACCCAGTGCTCATCAGAACAAGTACCCTCCTTAATCCCCATCACCCATTTATGCCTGTCCCCTGCCCACCTCCCTCCCATCCACCCTCAGTTTGTTCTCTATAATTAAGAGTCTCTTAAGGGTTGCCTCCCCCTTCCCCTATGTTCATTTATTTTGTTTCTTAAATTCTTAAATTCTACATATGAGTGAAATCATATGGTATTTGTCTTTGACTGACTTGTTTCACTTAGCATACTACTCTCTAGCTCTATCCATGTCATTGCAAATGGCAAGATTGCATTCTTTTTGATGTCTGGGTAATATTCCATTATGTAATATATGCACCACATCTTTATCCATTCATCAGTCAATGGACATTTGGGCTCTTTCCATAATTTGGCTATTGTTGATAATGCTGCTATAAACATGTGCCCCTTTGAGTCCGCATTTTTGTATCCTTTGCACTACCTAGTAGTGCAATTGCTGGCTCATTTTTTATAGCTAGGGGCACCTGGGTGGCACATTCAGTTAAACTTCTGACTCTTGGTTTCGGCTTAGGTTGTGGTCTCAGGGTCGTGAGGTCAAGGCTGCAAATAAATCTTTAAAAAAAAAAAAAGGCTAGGTATACCGTCCATCCTTATTATATGGATGATGAAACCAAGGCACAGAGTTAAGTCACATGCCTAAGGTTACAAAGTTAAGAGGTATATAACCAGAATTCTGTCTTGGACACCTGAGCTTAGAGGCTGTGTTTCTCTTGTCGACAGTACATTATTTACTCTGGCATCCATCTGTGGTACTGTGTATTTCAACCCCATTTGCTACAGAAGAGTGGCTGTGTTATTAGATGAACAATTTTGATAGTAATCTATAACCTTGCTACTGAAAATATTCAGTCACTGCATACTACTAATCACCCAAGGATTCTGGTTTAATAGTGTGGAGTGGAGCCAGATTCTGTATTTCTTACAAGCTCCTGGGAGATGCTAATGCCACGGATCTGTCAACTATGCCTTTAGTAGCAAGGATCTTGAAGATATGTAGCCACTGGAAGTCGAACCATATAAACATTCTGAAAAATTCCCGCCTTACCTTCATTTTATTAAGGATCCCACAGAGAATTAGCCTTTGAAATCAAATTAGGACATCCAAATCAGCTTTCTGTTCACCTATTCCATTTCTGGAATCAGGTGGCAGAATTTTTCTGTAACCATTTTGAAATAAGGAAATGGACTTCTGGATAAACTTCTATAAACTAGGTTCAAACATTGAGTTCAAGACTTACTAAAAAACTGATTTGTAACTCTTTCTAAAACTATTCCTAATCATGCATTGTATTTACTCTTAGAATTTTTTTCTTTCATAATATTCAATGATACACTCTTTCTTGAGTCTTCTTTTTTAAACTGCTTTATTGATGTATGAAAAACAATTTCTATATAGTACTTACTTTCTCTGTTTTCCTGAATGTTTTTCTGAAAGTGAAACCGAAAAAGAAGAAAAGTAGAAAATTAGAGAATTGTCTTTTTTCAATTATGAATGAAAAATTAGGAATATTGAATATTGTTATTACATACGTGTAAGAAGACATTCATACAGGTAGTCTCTTCTGTTTAAAAATTTCTCTGATTTTATTCTATGATTTTGTTTATAATAAGAGAAAACAGTAAAAATAGAAGATGGTTACTTAATTTGCACAATGATTTCTTGACATAGGAGAGAGGGAGATTGTTTTATTTTACATGTAGGAGAAAATGGGTTCAGCAAATTATAAGGAATCAATTATAAGGAACCAATACCCAATTGACTAAATCATTTTTTTCTAATTTTTAAAAGCCTATGAAACCCAAGTGGGCCTTAAGGCATTACCAGTAGCCAATGTAGTTAATAAAATAATTTGCCTATAATGCATATAGAGCTGAGGCTCATGATTATTTGTAAACACTTATAAGGGTTTCCAACCTTGAAAAATTTGAAATTTGCTGTATCCTACAGCTCTGTTCTTCATAGTTCTTATGCTTGGTACGTATAGCCATGTTTACTCAGGTTATCCTTTAAATGATGGCTTTTATGTGCTTAAAAAAATAAGAAGAAATGCCTTGCAGGTCTGAAATTTCAAGCTCGGCTTGGAATTCTCAGTTCATCTTTTTGCTATAGGAATTATGGTCAATAAAAAACAAAACCCAATGCAACAGTGGAATCTTTTCAGAAGTCCAGTTTTAAATATATTTTGAAACATTTTCACAGTATTTCCTCAGGATTCTTCTGTCAGCCTGTTAACATTGAGTTTATCCTTATATAACTTAGAAGGAAGGCAAGAAATATTGACAGAAGAAAGACCAGGAGAGTAAAGCACTATCATTTTTTTTACTAGCGGTAAATATTTCTATAATAATAGCAATTAGGAAACTATTAAGTTTTAAGTAGTAAAAAGGAGTTCTACAATCTTTTTTCTCCTTTTTCCTCTCCTCCCATCTAATGATTCTTTGAAGACCTTCTTTATGTTTTCCTGAATGTCTCAATGCCAACACCTTGCTTCTAATCCTTGGGGCTCACAGTATATGATGCTCTCTTGCCTGGGTACTGGTAGATTTCTTAGAATGCCTCTTCTTTCTCCTGAATAACTAATGTTCATCTTTTTAGAGACTACCAGCTTCAGTTTAGGTTTGTCTTCCTTTCTTCTTGGCAGCCTTTCATGACCAAGACTGGATTGAATTTCTCTTCTCTGTTTGCAAATCCTTTGTGCATATGTCCATCATACTATTACTGATTTTTATCTACTATTATATTTGCGTATGTTTCTGTGACTCTCATTAGATTTTATACTTCTATTTTTTTTATTATTATGTTAATCCCCATACATTACATCATTAGTTTTAGATGTAGTGTTCCATGATTCATTGTTTGTGCATAACACCCAGTGCTCCATGCAGAACGTGCCCTCCTCAGTACCCACCACCAGGCTAACCCATCCTCCCACCCCCCTCCCCTCTAGAACCCTGTTTGTTTTTCAGAGTCCATCGTCTCTCATGGTTCGTCTACCCCTCCGATTTCCCCCACTTCATTCTTCCCCTCCCGCTACCTTCTTCTTCTTTTTTTTTTTTTTCTTAACATATATTGCATTATTTGTTTCAGAGGTACAGATCTGAGATTCAACAGTCTTGCAAAATTCACAGCACTTACCAGAGCACATACCCTCCCCAGTGTCTAGCACCCAGTCACCCCATCCTTCCCACCCCACCCCCCACTCCAGCAACCCTCAGTTTGTTTCCTGAGATTAAGAATTCCTCATATCAGTGAGATCATATGATACATGTCTTTCTCTGTTTGACTTATTTCACTCAACATAATACCCTCCAGTTCCATCCACGCCGTTGCAAATGGCAAGATCTCATTCCTTTTGATGGCTGCATAATATTCCATTGTATATATATACCACATCTTCTTTATCCATTCATCTGTCGATGGACATCTTGGCTCTTTCCACAGTTTGGCTATTGTGGACATTGCTGCTATAAACATCGGGGTGCACGTACCCCTTCGGATCCCTACTTTTGTATCTTTGGGGTAAATACCCAGTAGTGCAATTGCTGGATCATATGGTAGCTCTATTTTCAACTTTTTGAGGAACCTCCATACAGTTTTCCAGAGTGGCTGCACCAGCTTGCATTCCCACCAACAGTGTAGGAGGGTTCCCCTTTCTCCGCATCCCCGCCAACATCTGTCATTTCCTGACTTGTTAATTTTAGCCATTCTGACAGGTGTGAGGTGGTATCTCATTGAGGTTTTGATTTGGATTTCCCTGATGCCGAGCGATATTGAGCACTTTTTCATGTGTCTGTTGGCCATTTGGATGTCTTCTTTGGAAAAATGTCTGTTCATGTCTTCTGCCCATTTCTTGATTGGATTCTTTGTTCTTTGGGTGTTGAGTTTGATGAGTTCTTTATAGATTTTGGATACTAGCCCTTTATCTGATATGTCATTTGCAAATATCTTCTCCCATTCTGTCGGTTGTCTTTTGGTTTTGTTGACTGTTTCCTTTGCTTTGCAAAAGCTTTTTATCTTGATGAAGTCCCAATAGTTCATTTTTGCCCTTGCCTCCCTTGCCTTTGGCGATGTGTCTAGGAAGAAGTTGCTTCGGCTGAGGTCAAAGAGGTTGCTGCCTGTGTTCTCCTTTAGGATTTTGATGGACTCCTGTCTCACATTGAGGTCTTTCAACCATTTGGAGTCTATTTTTGTGTGTGGTGTAAGGAAATGGTCCAGTTTCATTCTTCTGCATGTGGCTATCCAATTTTCCCAACACCATTTGTTGAAGAGACTGTCTTTGTTCCATTGGACATTCTTTCCTGCTTTGTCAAAGATGAGTTGACCATAGAGTTGAGGGTCCATTTCTGGGCTCTCTATTCTGTTCCATTGATCTATGTGTCTGTTTTTGTGCCAGTACCATGCTGTCTTGATGATGACAGCTTTGTAATAGAGCTGGAAGTCCAGAATTGTGATGCCGCCAGCTTTGCTTTTCTTTTTCAACATTCCTCTGGCTATGCGGGGTCTTTTCTGGTTCCATACAAATTTTAGGATTATTTGTTCCATTTCTTTGAAAAAAGTGGATGGTATTTTGATGGGGATTGCATTGAATGTGTAGATTGCTCTAGGTAGCATTGACATCTTCACAATATTTGTTCTTCCAATCCATGAGCATGGAACATTTTTCCATTTCTTTGTGTCTTCCTCAATTTCTTTCATGAGTATTTTATAGTTTTCTGAGTACAGATCCTTTGTCTCTTTGGTTAGATTTATTCCTAGGTATCTTATGGTTTTGGGTGCAATTGTAAATGGGATCAACTCCTTAATTTCTCTTTCTTCTGTCTTGTTGTTGGTGTATAGGAATGCCACTGACTTCTGTGCATTGATTTTCTATCCTGCCACTTTACTGAATTCCTGTATGAGTTCTAGCAGTTTTGGGGTGGAGTCTTTTGGGTTTTCCACATAAAGTATCATATCATCTGCAAAGAGTGAGAGTTTGACTTCTTCCTTGCCAATTTGGATGCCTTTGATTTCTTTTTGTTGTCTGATTGCTGTGGCTAGGACTTCCAATACTATGTTGAATAGCAGTGGTGATAGTGGACATCCCTGCCGCGTTCCTGACCTTAGGGGGAAAGCTCTCAGTTTTTCCCCATTGAGAATGATATTCGCTGTAGGTTTTTCATAGATGGCTTTTATGATATTGAGGTATGTACCCTCGATCCCTATACTCTGAAGAGTTTTGATCAAGAAAGGATGCTGTACTTTGTCAAATGCTTTTTCTGCATCTATTGAGAGGATCATATGATTCTTGTTCTTTCTTTTATTAATGTATTGTATCACATTGATTTGCGGATGTTGAACCAACCTTGCAGCCCAGGGATAAATCCCACTTGGTCATGGTGAATAATCCTTTTAATGTACTGTTGGATCCTATTGGCTAGTATTTTGGTGAGAATTTTTGCATCCATGTTCATCAGGGATATTGGTCTGTAATTCTCCTTTTTGATGGGGTCTTTGTCTGGTTTTGGGATCAAGGTAATGCTGGCCTCATAAAATGAGTTGGGAAGTTTTCCTTCCATTTCTATTTTTTGGAACAGTTTCAGAAGAATAGGTATTAATTCTTCTTGAAATGTTTGGTAGAATTCCCCTGGGAAGCCATCTGGCCCTGGGCTTTTGTTTTTTGGGAGATTTTTGATGACTCCTTCAATTTCCTTAGTGGTTATAGGTCTGTTCAGGTTTTCTATTTCATCCTGGTTCAGTTTTGGTAGTTGGTACATCTCTAGGAATGCATCCATTTCTTCCAGGTTATTTAATTTGCTGGCATAGAGTTGCTCATAATATGTTCTTATAATTGTTTGTATTTCTTTGGTGTTGGTTGTGATCTCTCCTCTTTCATTCATGATTTTGTTGATGTGGGTCATTTCTCTTCTCTTTTTGATAAGTCTGGCCAGGGGTTTATCAATCTTGTTAATTCTTTCAAAGAACCAGCTCCTAGTTTCGTTGATCTGTTCTACTGTTCTTTTCGTTTCTATTTCATTGATTTCTGCTCTGATCTTTATTATTTCTCTTCTCCTGCTGGGTTTAGGCTTTATTTGCTGTTCTTTCTCCAGCTCCTTTAGGTGTAGGGTTAGGTTGTATACTTGAGACCTTTCTTGCTTCTTGAGAAAGGCTTGTATTGCTATATACTTTCCTCTTAGGACTGCCTTTGCTGCATCCCAAAGATTTTGAATAGTTGTGTTTTCATTTTCATTGGTTTCCATGTATTTTTTTAATTCTTCTTTAATTTCCTGGTTGACCCATTCGTTCTTCAGTAGGATGCTCTTTAGCCTCCATGTATTTGAGTTCTTTCTGACTTTTGTCTTGTGATTGAGCTCTAGTTTCAAAGCATTGTGGTCTGAAAATAGGCAGGGAATGATTCCAATCTTTTGGTACCGGTTGAGACCTGATTTATGACCTAGGATGTGATCTATTCTAGAGAATGTTCCATGGGCACTAGAGAAGAATGTGTATTCCGTTGCTTTGGGGTGGAATGTTCTGAATATGTCTGTAAAGTCCATTTGGTCCAGTGTGTCATTTAAAGTCTTTATTTCCTTGTTGATCTTTTGCTTAGATGATCTGTCCATTTCAGTGAGGGGGGTGTTAAAGTCCCCCACTATTATTGTATTGTTGTTGATGTGTTTCTTTGTTTTTGTTATTAATTGGCTTATATAATTGGCTGCTCCCATGTTAGGGGCATAGATATTTACAATTGTTAGATCTTCTTGTTGGATAGATCCTTTAAGTATGATATAGTGTCCTTCCTCATCTCTTATTACAGTCTTTGGTTTAAAATCTAATTTGTCTGATATAAGGATTGCCACCCCAGCTTTCTTTTGGTGTCCATTAGCATGGTAAATGGTTTTCCACCCCCTCACTTTCAATCTGGGGCTGTCTTTGGGTCGAAAATGAGTCTCTTACAGACAGCATATCGATGGGTCTTGTTTTTTAATCCAGTCTGATAGCCTGTGTCTTTTGATTGGGGCATTTAGCCCATTTACATTCAGGGTAACTATTGAAAGATAGGAATTTAGTGCCATTGTATTGCCTGTAAGGTGACTGTTACCGTATATTGTCTGTGTTCCTTTCTGGTCTATGTTGCTTTTGGGGTCTCTCTTTGCTTAGAGGACTCCTTTCAAGATTTCCTGTAGGGCTGGTTTTGTGTTTGCAAATTCCTTTAGTTTTTGTTTGTCCTGGAAGCTTTTTATCTCTCCTTCAATTTTCAATGACAGCCTAGCTGGATATAGTATTCTTGGCTGCATATTTTTCTCATTTAGTGCTCTGAATATATCCTGCCAGTCCTTTCTGGCCTGCCAGGTCTCTGTGGATAGGTCTGTTGCCAATCTAATGTTTCTACCCTTGTAGGTTACATATCTCTTCTCCCGAGCTGCTTTCAGGATTTTCTCTTTGTCTATGAGACTCGTAAGTTTTACTATTAGATGTCGGGGTGTTGACCTATTTTTATTGATTTTGAGAGGGGTTCTCTGTGCCTCCTGGATTTTGATGCCTGTTTCCTTCCCCAAATTAGGGAAGTTCTCTGCTATAATTTGCTCCATTATACCTTCTGCCCCTCTCTCTCTCTCTCTTTTTCTTCTGGGATCCCAATTATTCTAATGTGGTTTCGTCTTATGGTATCGCTTATCTCTCGAATTCTGCCCTCGTGATCCAGTAGTTGTTTATCTCTCTTTTTCTCAGCTTCTTTATTTTCCATCATTTCATCTTCTATATTACTGATTCTCTCTTCTGCCTCATTTATTCTAGCAGTTAGCGCCCCCATTTTTGATTGCACCTCATTAATAGCCTTTTTGATTTCTACTTGGTTGGATTTTAGTTCTTTTACTTCTCCAGAAAGGGTTTCTCTAATAACTTCCATATTTTTTTCAAGCCCAGCTAGTATCTTTAAAGTGATGATTCTGAACTCTAGATCTGACATCGTACTAATGTCCGTATTGAGTAGGTCCCTGGCAGTCGGTACTACCTCTTGTTCTTTTTGTTGAGGTGATTTTTTCTGTCTTGTCATTTTGTGCAGAGGAGAATAGATTAATGAGAGAACAAAATGCTAGCAGAGTAACAACGTCCCCAGAAAATATACTCTAAACAAATCAGAAAAAACCTTCCAGAAAGTGGTCGCTTTTCTGATGAGAGAGTTGTTGCTCTTCTTTTCTTCGATCTCCTGTTGAGTTTGTAGGTGTTCAGAATGGTTTGGTCCCTATCCAGCTGAATTCCTGAGACCAGACGAAATCCAGGTCTCCTACTCCTCCGCCACCTTGCTCCGCCCCCCTAGATTTTATACTTCTTAAAGGTAGGAATTTTGTGTTAATGACTGCTTGATGTATAGGAATGAAACAAAAGATTGATGGTGAAAAAATGGCAGATACGACATCTTCTGTCAGAAACTCTCTGCATGTTAATTTTTACAGGATTGGAAATTCAGATACTTAATTTCTTCTTTATTTTAACTTCAATAGAAAGGAGATAATATACAGCAGTGCTATTTGGAAAGCTGTTTTGATGTCTTTTATATTTTAAAAAAGTTTTTTCATGTTTTGCTTTTTGAACAGTAGCTAAGTTTTCAGTGTGAAACCTGAGTACATTTAAGTTCAGATATATCTGAAAGGATTAACAGGTATATTTTAGGAACCGTTGGGGTGCCTGGCTGGCTCAGTCAGTTAAATGTCTGCCTTTGGCTCTGGTCATGATCCCAGAGTCCAGGGATCGAGCCCCGCTTCGGGCTCCTTGCTCAGCGGGGAGCCTACTTCTCCCTCTCCCTCTGCCTGCCACTCCCCCTGCTTGTGCTCTTTCTCACTCTCTCAAATAAATAAATAAAATCTTTAAAAAAAAAAAAAAAAGTATATTTAATGAAGCATCATCTTCTACACCAGCCAGGCTTTATGACTTTTCAGAATTATCTAAAACATGTATCAGGAGATTTGACAAGGTTTACATTTTAGATGGGTAATAAAATAATTTGACAGTAAGAGAGGTCTTCTATCTTGACAGCAAAATACATCAGGAAAAAAAAAATGTTACTTAATGAATAGTTTGCCCAAGTTTGATATTACTTTTAGACCTTGGCACAACTTAATTTGCAGATAGTAGCTATCTGAGTTGTAAATAAATGTGTCTTTTATTTTCTCAATAGCAAAAGAAGGGATTTATAGTCTAGTTAGTACCGGAAGGAGGGAAAGGTATGTCCCAAGGGGTTTACCTCATAGTTCCCTTTATTTAGAGCTGTTTTTCTTTTAAGAAAGTGCTCACATTTCTGATTTTAACCATTTTTCTGCATTAATGATAAAGAAGGGAAAAGTTTATGTCACAGTGTAAATCAATAACTGTAGAATAGTAGATATGAAGAAGCATATTTGGTCACAATCGTAGAGGTAATTAAGGAGTGATCAGAGTATACTAATCTAGTGAGTAGAGAATTGATGGAACAGGACTTCAGTGTAATCCTAGAATACCTCTTTGCAAAATACTAATCAGTTACTAAGGGGGAAATCTAGTGAATTTAAGGTGGAGAAACTGGGCAGCAAAATTGCCAGGTGATAAGGATTTGTATCAGCAGTTGTGGGACAGATTGACATCCTGAGCTTCCTGATCTGATGCACTAAGAAATGCACATTTCGGGCGCCTGGGTGGCTCAGTTGGTTAAGCGACTGCCTTCGGCTCAAGTCATGATCCTGGAGTCCCAGGATCGAGTCCCGTATCGGGCTCCCTGCTGAGCACGGAGTCTGCTTCTCCCTCTGACCCTCCCCCCTCTCATGTGTTCTCTCTCTCATTCTCTCTCTCTCAAATAAATAAATAAAATCTTAAAAAAAAAAAAAAAGAAATGCACATTATTATTTATGTGGGATTCCTGACAAGAATGCCTTACTAAGTCTGATCAGGAGGAACTACACTCAGACCCATGTTGAAGGTCATCTTGCAGAATATAAGACCCGAACTTTTCAAAGCCATCAAGGACATAAATGACAGGGAAAGACTAACGAACTGCAGAGAAGTGACAACTAAATGCACCCTGTATTCCTTGATAGCATTCTGGGAAGTGACCCTGTTGGGAGAGTTGCCATTTGAATGAGGCCTTTGGATTGGAATGTAGTGTTGTGACAAACCTGCTTTTAGAATTTGGAACTTGCTGCTTATGTTAAGAGGATCTATGTTTTAAGATACACTCACTGGAGTGTTTGGGGTAGACAGAACCTCATGTCTGCAACTTGCTGTCACAAGGTTCAGAAAAAGACAAGTAATAGTGCAGAAGCAGTTGGGCGGGCGCTCGAAGAAATGTGCTAATACATTAACAGTTGGGAAATCTGGGTGAAGAGTTCAGTTTTCAACAATTTTAAAATTATTTCAAAATGATTAAATTTTGGGAAATGGTAAAACACGCGTGTATTTATGAAGGAAAATTCTTGGAATAATTATTTTGGTTAGCATTTTTACAGTGAGAACTGTTAGAGGATGTAAAAAATTAAAGGGAGGAAAAACTTAGGGAGAAGAGCATTGTGTTGCGTGCTGTTTGCTAAACACTGTGCCATGTATGCCACACAGTCCCAAAATAAGTTCGTGGTTTCTTATTCAGGATTTAGTATAGCTGTTGGACATAATTTAGCAACTGAAACAAATGTATTCAACACTTACTTATTGAATACCTGCTACATATCAGGCAGCATTCTAAGCACTGGGAGAACAGAAAACAAAATAAAATCTTTGCCCTCAAGGAGTTGCATTTTAGTGGAGAGAGACAGTGCTGAAATAAATAAAATATGTATACTGCTCCATGGTGTTAAGTGCTCTAGAGAAAGGTAAATTAAGGAAAGGAGTCTGGGAACATTGAGGTGGGGATTGTAGTTTTAGTTATGTAAGTCTATCTGAAGAGGGTGATATTTGAGCAAATACTGATGGAAATGAGGAAGCAAGCCCTGTAGGAAGTAAATACTCAAGGGAAGTAAATTCTGGCAGAGCACACAGCAAGTGCAAATATAGAGGTGGAAGTTTTTGTGATATAGATACAAGGAGGCCTGAGGGGCTGGAACAGAGTGAAGGAGCAGAAAGTAGTACGAGTAAGGTCAGAGAAGTAATGCAAAGTCAAATAGCACAAGCGTTGTAATTCATTACGAGGACGTTAGTTTTTAATCTAAGATGGGGAACCATTGGAGAGACGGACTTGAGGAGAAGAAGGACAGAATATGATTTATATTTTAACAGTCACTGGCTACTGAGAATAGATTAGAGGTAGTTGAGGGCAAGAGAGAAATAAGGGAGACCAGTTGAATCTTACTGCAGCAAGGTGGCTTTTCCAAGGTGGTAGCAGGAGAATTAATAGAGTTGATGGGAAAACTGATAGGGTTATCCATCTTTTAAGGAGAGAACCAGTAGGATTTGCTGACAGGTTGAATGTAGGGCTTGAGAAGTAGAAAGGAACCACGGACTAACTCAGCAGTCGGAAAAGTAGTGCTACCAATAATGGAGATGGAGAAGATTATAGGACAAAAAGACTTGAAGAGAAAGATCAGAAGTTCCCTTTTAGACATACTAAATTTGAGGTGCCTGTCAGACAGCCAGGTGGAGATGTTGACTAAGAAGTTTGAAATGCAAGTTCAAAAGAGAGATCCAGACTTGGGATACAAATTAAGGAGTCATTTAAACTATGAGACTATATCAGATCACTAAAACTATGTGGGAATAGGAGAAAAGAGGGCAGTTGCAAGACAAAGAACCAACACTGGAGGCTGTGATGGTGCATTGGAACCCAAACCTATTCTCAGTGGCCCCAAAAAGTAGCAGCTGCTAAAATAAAGGCAAAACCATGAGAGTATAGTATGCTGAAAGCCAAGTGAAGGAAATGGTTTCAGAAAAGAATGGGAGGAGGGGAACAGGGGGCAGTAAAAATAGATGAGTTTTTTTTAAGAGTTTGCTGTAAAAAAGCAGAAAAATGGGGCAATGGATGGTAGGAGGAAAGGAGCCAAGAGTTTGTTTTTAGCTGGGAAAAGTTAAAGCATGTTTATATGTTGATAAGAGTGATCCAGTAAAATGGAAGCCTAGGTGATACAGGAGAGGGAAGAAAATTGCTGAGCAGTGTCCATAAGTAGGCAAGAAGGGTTGGATACTGTTGCACAAGTGGAAGGATTGACTTTAGAAGCATGGCCATTTAGGGGCACCTGGTGGCTCAGTCAGTTAAGCTTATGGCTTGATTTCAGCTCAGGTCATGATCTCAGGGTCCTGGGATCAAGCCCCACATCAGGCTCCGAGCTCCTTGGGGGAGTTTGCTTGAGATTCTCTACACCCCACCCCATCCCCCAGCACCAGCTCCGTGTGTGCACTCTCTCACGCTCGCTCTCTGTCTTTCTCAAATAAATAAAATCTAAAAAAAAAAAAAAAAAAACATGGCCATTTAATCCATTGTAATAGGAGGGAACACTAATACAAGTGGTGAGAATTTGTAGAAGGCCCCTGATTGTTCCTGCTTTCTCAGTAAAATTGTAAGCAAAATCATCAGCTGAGATTGAGAATGGGAGAGGAAGGAGAGCTAGAGATTTAAGAAAATTCAAATAGTCATTTAGGAGAGTAGGGAAGTAAAGTACCAGAAAAATGTCATGATAGCCAGTCAACCTTAGGGGCCTACTTGAAGTAAATTGTCATGTGTTTATTAGTCCAGTTAAATCTGCAGAGGCAAAAGTTGGGTTTAACCAGGGTTGTTTTATTTTGTTTGGGGAAAGGTTGAGAGGGAAGGGAGTATGTGAGAGAAAGAGGTATCAAGGGTATATGCAACGTGATTATGGTGATTGACCCTGGGATTTCAGCCAGGTAAGGTTAATGGTGAGGTGAGATCAAAGGACAGGGAAAAATTATAAGAGCACTTATAGGACCTTCAAGTTTATAGGATTATTGGTACTTGGGCACTAGAGAAAGATGGAAAGAAGGATCAACTGGTTGGATATTAAAATCGTCAAGAATTATGACAAAAGTAATGTTAGAGATGGTGATAATGAGCCAGGAACTAAATTCTTCAAGGACTGAGGGAGAATGACCAAGTATTCACTGAGGACAACAGTGTGGAAGGAGGTGGGTGGTATGGTGTGATGACGTGAGATTGAAAACATAGGAGCAAGGAGAACCATCCCTAGCAGGCCAACTTATGGGCTGAGATTAATTTGTACTTTGCATAACTCATCAGCCCCCTAATCTAAATTTTGAATCCTTCTTTAAAAGAGTAAGTAAAATAAATAAAAGAGCAAATGTGTTAAAATTTATTTTATTTTACAAATATTTAGTTGGTGCTTCTCTGAAGTTTTAGTAATTCAAAAAACTGCCTTTAACCAACCTATCACTTTAAGATACTTTTCAGTTTTGTATTCAGTAGTATAGCTAATTGAATTATATCTCAAAACTTTTTAACATGTTAAAAAAAAAAACACTTATCCACGTTTATAACTTAGATATGATTACTTATTTTGTGTTAGCGTACATACCAGAGACCATTTTTTGTGTATTTACTGGGAACTTAATAAATTATTTGCCTGATTAAAGACACCAATGTCTAGTTGTCTCTCCTTTCTTCTAGATTACATACCGGTTACGGCACCTTCTTCGAGCAAGGTGTGATGCTTCCCCAGTGACCAACAATACCATCCAGTTTCACTGTGATCCTAGTTTCTGGGCTCAAAATATTATCAATTTAGGTAGGCCCTTATGTCCATTTTCTCAAAGTGCCATTTGTTTTTGGAACTCTTCATGATTATGATATGTTAGTGAAAATGTATTCCCTTCCACCCCCTAAGTGTTTTTATTACCTTGTTTTGAAGACATGGAATTTTTGCCAGTATTTTATTAATGTTATGTATATGTGTGATGCATGCATGAATACAAATACACATGTAAATAAATGGATGATATGAACATCCTTTATATCGACTCACAGGGTATCTAGACTTTGGGATTTAGAAGTTCTTTTTTCCATAGAATCTTGTTTCTGTTGTTAACTATAGGTTTATCAGAATGGGGTGATAAAACTTTTGACTCATGACTGCCATCGATACAGGATTTTTGATATTTGGAATGTTTTCTGATAAAATAGTATTATTTCTCCTATTGGCTTACTTATTCTTTATACCCAGTCATGAAGCGCCTAAAGGTTCATTTGCTTGATCTTGCTAGGGAAGACTTCTCATTTTTTTATTCTGCCTTTTATGTAATAACTATATATTTTTAAACTTCCTAATTAGAGTGTAACATGCACACAGAAAAGTGCCCCAGTTTTAAGTATTAGAGCCCACTGAATTATCACAAAGGGAGACTCTCATTTTGGCAAGATTAGGAGCTCAAATATCTTTGCAGGCAGTTCAGCAGAAAGTTATTCCTTTAGCTTCCTTACAGTATTTGCTAGTAGAAAAAGTGTTCACTTTTTGCCTCTTCATTTCTCACAGGGAATCTATAGAAGAAGAAATTTAAGAATTCCCTATACATTCTTCATCAACCACTAATGCAGTCCCTTTGATGACAGTTTTTGGTCTCATTGACTATGTTTCAAAATTATCAAAGATGGTTGCTTTCCTTTCCTAGGCTGGATTCTGGGTAAGAAAGGAAGAAATGGCTAGAAAGGGAGAGAGCCAGTGCTGTCATAATATACCAAGAAAGGAAGCAATAAGCTTACGCAAATCTCATCCATACAACAGAAGAACAAAAAGGATGGTGATAGGTGACCTCTGTGGCTCAGTTTCAAAGTGCATGCAGCAACGTATTTATTGAGAGGTAGCAGGCATCTGGAATCACACACAGTCTCACCTATATTACTAAAAAGAAGCATCTTAATACAAAGTGTGTTTATAAGTAACTATCTCTTACCCTTCCCCACTGAACCACCACACAGTCAGCTCTACAGAGTACCTATCCACATAATGTCATATACGGAAATAAATGTACTTAAAATCATATTGCTTATACTATAAAACCACATGATGTAGACATAGGTAAAATTAAGAATATGTGTGTAACTATATACACATAAGTGGATATAGTTTTAGATAAATCTATATCAGCAAAAACAATAAAAACAGCATCCCTATTTGTGAAGTTTGTGAAAATCCTATAATAAAATTAAACCGTATCCTTTACTGTAAGTCTTCTCAGAGCTATCATTTACAGCTGTGTAAATTGTCATTTACAATGAGATTTGCATTTTAAATATTCTAAGAAGGAGACAAGTTTCCCAAACTTGTTTATCCATGGCTTCTGAGAAATAGAAGAGTGTGAGGGAAAAATACTGATATAGATGAACATTCAATTAGTGTCTTGGTGAGTTTAGGTAAGTTGTTCAATCTCTCTGAACCCTTAGATCCCTTATCTATAAAAAGGACTTACAGATATACATAGATTTAATATCATATTGCCTAACATAGAGTATTTAATGAATGATAACCATATTTTTTTAGGATGTTTATGCTTAGTAAATCAGAAACATTTGAGTCTCTGCTGTTGAAGAAGTCAAGCTTTGCCTTGTGCTTTAATCAGACCTATTTAGAGGCACCTTTAAATTCTAAAAGTGTAACTGTAAGCCAGAGTATTGTCTGTCAGAGAACTGATGTGTTATGCACTGTGAAGACATAAGGAATTTGAGAGATTACGAATTGCTCATACTAAAGAATCAGAAATATACTGTGGAGTTTTAGAACCAATGTCAGGTTTGCCTGTTTTGTTTTGATAAACAACAGCAGTTACGATACAGTATGAGGCTCCCTGAGCAGACTGCAAGGCCTGCCTTTTTCAACTACACGTCTGTTTGTGGCCGGTTTTCTTCAGGTATTTCAACCCAAACAATATATAATGACAGATAATGCAAAAACTGTAGATAGGAGAGTTCAACTTTTAGGCGAGACATGTTAAAGAGATTTTTAAAAATACTAAAACAATCACTAATATTTTTGGAAAAGTTATTTTTCGTAAAAATGTGTTATTGTGGGTCTGTTATTTTTAAATGAATTAATAATAAGTAAAAAATGTTTTTAATAGTTTCTAATATGGTAGAATTTGATAGCTAGAACTTACATAAGCAAAAGCTCTTTGGGGCCTTCTATTTTTAAGAGTGTAAACTGTTTCTGAGACCAAAAAATTTCTTGGCAATCTGGAGTTCAGCAAAAATAGCCTTACAAAATACAGTATTTCACTATCAGAAAAACTTGAGAACTTAACTTTTTCTCTTTGATTAGGTTCTTTAGTAATTGAAGATAAAGAGAGTCAGCCACAAATGCCTAAGCAGAATCCTGTCGTGGAACAGAATTCACAGCCACCAGGTGGTTTATCTTCAAACCAGTTATCCAAGTTTCCAACACAGATCAGCCTAGCTCAATTACGACTCCAGCATATGCAGCAACAGGTAATGGCTCAGAGGCAACAGGTGCAACGGAGGCCAGCACCTGTGGGTTTACCAAACCCTAGAATGCAGGGGCCCATCCAGCAACCTTCCATCTCTCATCAGGTAAATTTGGAAGCAGGCCTGTCCTAACTTAGATAATTATAGTACAATTGTATTCAGCATCTCTTAAAATAACCAAGACATCTGTCATCTATGATTTAAATATATGAATCTATAAAACTTTATCAGAAGTATCCCTGATTTAACTCCTAGTTTTTAGTCCTTTGCAAAAAGAAATTAATGGTTTATTGAGCTGGGACAACTATTTTCATCTACTCTTTGTTGTCTTCAAATTATAACCGAGGATAAATCATTGCATTCCTAAACAACCCATGCCTATGGCTGATGGTAAAGTTGTGTATCTGTAACTCATCATTCCCGTGTGAGTGCTTCAGAATGATTCATACTTCAGTTATCTGGTATTTGTGGGGATGCAGTGTTTAGGAAAACCACCGCACATCTTAGAAATTAGGGTAAAATGAAATAGGAAAGGGTTGGGGAGTGGTTCACTAGAAATCTCCCTTCAGACTCTATTTCTGAGCAGGTATTCCATGAACCATTCTTATTTTTACTAGATATGAAGTATTCCATTTACTTTTAATCTGATTTTTGAAGATAAGTTTATATGCTCTGTTAAGGAGTTTCACCATCCTGCTCAAGTTAGACCTGGGCATAATTACTAAAAATTTACTCAGGAATGTAAAGTCTTATTAATTCATACAAATTGTTATTTATTAATTTACACTCTTCCTATTTCTGAGAAGGATTTGAAGTGGTATACTTCAGATGGATTGACACGATCCCTTCTCGGCCTTTTGGCTAAGATCAAGTGAAATGGATTGACACGAATGAAATGGAACAGGGTTTAATAAGAATTAAAGCGTGCAGAAGTAGGCTAAGAATTCTTTTACTTGAGAACAAGACTTAGAGCAGAATTTTTTTCTCAACCAAAGAAAACAAGAAACAGATATAATATCTATATTATTTGGTAAAAAGGAAACATGCCAGTTAACTAGGGAAGAAACTTTTTACTAGTATTTTTCTAGCACTAAGAGGAATGTATAATGTGGTTCTCTATGAAAAAGTAATTAAATGGCATAATAGTATTTTTTGTAGCAGATTTACAAAACGTGAAATTGGTCTTCATAGGGCTCTTACTTCAACCCTGAATAAAGTTATGGACATGTGTAGATCCTGATTTTGGCAAGTTGCTTCTGTGAAGACCTAAAGCAATTTATTTCAGGCTTACGGTTTTGTAGAATTTGATTAAGAAGGCATGTCAAACCCAGGGGAATATTAATACACCTTGTAGATTATTCCTCTAGAACTTTGTTTTAACTCACGTTTTCACAGGAAGTAATTAATAAAGAATTTAAGAGGTCTTTGGTGAGTGTTCCATGGGAAAAGACTTGTACACTTTAGATACCAGGAGCACAACTGACAGAGTTGAAATTTTAAGAAAATTGAGGAATAATTTTGTCATTACCTCTGCAGACTGATAAACTGCAGGTAGACTTCAAAGAGTACCAAAATATTTCTAAAGATAAATTTAAAAAGAAGAGAAAGTTGAGTGCCTAGTACTAAGCATTTGCATGATTAATATTTATCTTAAGTGTCTGGGAGATAGAAAAGTGATTTTTATTTAAGTTTATTAACGTGAAAAAAAAGGATAAATTCATTATTTGTGTTAATTGCCGTTTCACTAAGAAGTAAGGAACTGAGGCAGTTAGTAGATTCTGTGTGACTTGGTCCCTCTGTCATTGTTATTTGTAAGCAGTGACAAAGAAAATGATCTCTGAGCCTTTGGTCTACTTATTTCAGAAATTTGCTTTTGATCTTATTTTTCCTCTCTAGGATTTACTGCTATATAATCTATATAATACACAGTCTGTATTATGAAACCTATTTTTCTTTCCTAGAAATGAAGTAATTTTCACATCTTTTGGTCGTTCCCTCACACAGTATTGTTTTTCTACTACTTTCAGTGACTCCTGAATCTTCTTTCATACTCTCATCTCTCATTTTTATGTGTTCTCTGCCAAATACTCATACATTTTTCACTCATCAATTTGTCCTCCTCCATAAGCTTTTACACTGCTCTGCCTAGCTATATACTTAGTTTTCTACCAGTTTATTTACATATAGGTGTGGGAAGGTGTCTGTCTATAAGGAGGTTGTGTGTGCCTCTGGCTTTGTGGGTATGCTCAAATCATACTCTACATCTGTCCATAGGACACAGTTAAATTTGAAGGACTACTTCTCAAAGTTGCTTACATGAGAGTTCCTTATGTCTTCTTCCTCTGAATATTAACCATGTGATCTGCATGGTAAAGAGTTGTGTGGTGCTAAGGTAGGATACAGAACTAAGTGATACAAACCTAACAGACTGTGCATCTGTTTATTCAGCAATATGCAGTCTACTCCAGTGGACAGGTCGCAGTTTGTTAGAGAGCACGGTCACCTGTGTTGTTTTATACATAATTCACAGCAGCGGTTCTCACTCCTGAGTCAGATTTACTGCTGTGGACATACTCTTGTTCATATGTGTACATTAATTTTCCTGAACAGTGGATGGATGTTAGAAGGACATCTGCTATCCTTCATGGTTATTACGCACAGCTGGGGACTACTGACCTAGAATACAATCAAAACTTATAATCATAAAGGTACTTAGAGTGAGGGTGAGGATAATGATGTTTATATGTCAGTTTGCTTAAGTGCTCAATTATTTCTCTATTCTCTTTTTTCCTTCTGTATCTTCCTTGCAAATTAGTTGATTCCATTTAATTAAAGTAGCACTGGTTTTGCTTTTTCTCTTATGCTCATAACTAGTTCCTAATCTTATTCTTCAAAGTTGCCTCCCCTGCTAACACAATCAACTATAACAGTTTAGGAGAGGGGAAAAAAAGCACCTCACGTCTTATCAGACTCTGAGCTCCTTGATGGCAGGGTTGACATCCATTCCGACACCAATTTCTCAGAGTACAATATTCTAGCATCAAGTGTCATTTCTTGACTTTATCAGTGTATAAATCTCAGTCTGGGTGGGGCTGTGAGAGTGGGGTAGCAAAGGGCTAATGTAAGTTCCTTTATTCTCTCTTAAGGACCGTTTTGGATGATTTCCATGCTTTTTAAAAAGTTACCGCTTAGATAAATTTAGAAGTTCTTCACTATTTCCACTGTAATTCCCCAACTGTTTTCTGTTTGTTTCTCTGATACAAAACGCTTCAAGTCACAAAACTTTAAAAATCAAAGAGAATTGCTATGGCTTCAGGCTTATGCGTCCGTACGGTTATGACATTTCCTCTAATATTTTTCTCTTCTTCACCCACAGAATTTCCCTTGGTCTTGAAACAGTATCTAAATCTATTTTTCATTGGGTCCATAATTGCTGGCCGTTCTTGAGAGTTACTGAGGGTGAACCCAGTGCCAACTAATTTGTAAGAGAGGGGAAAGAGAAGCATTTACCCAGGAAAAGAAAGTAAATTCCACAAATGAGAAAGAAGAAGCAAAGATAGAGGGCAGGGCTACCTTTTATAGCTGTCTTCCTTCAGAGGACCAAAAGTTAAGGTGCTGTTACTTCAGCCCTACAAATTTCACATGTTTGTCCCCTTGTGAATATGGACGTTAATACTTCCCTTTCTGAGAAGTTCTAATCATATACAGTTTAGAGAGCTAAAAATAAGTACATGCTTTACAATAAGTTGCCAACCTTAGAATTGGTTCACCACGAGACTGCGACTGGCATATAAGGTTACCTTTTTCTAGAACACTGGTCTCAATTTCCAGGGCTAGCACTTAGGCACAAAGTGGGTTTGCCTTCCCAGCCCTTCCCTTATCTTGTAACCCACCAATGTTGTCCTTGAAGAGTTTCCATTTGAAATCTATTTTTCTTTAGGGAAATTCATCCTCTTAGCTCTAATGAGTACCTTATTCCACCCCCAGCTACACCCAGCAGGTGTTTTGGTGATGACATGGCAGAGTAGATTTGGATTAAAGATCTAGTGCTGCCTTTTACTAGCTGTGTGACCTTTTTCAAGTTCTCTAAGCTTTCTAATGTTCAGTGTCCTCATTTGTAAAATGGGGGGAAGGTAATAATGAAGTAACACACGTAAAATACTGATCATAATGCCTGGTATATGGTTTGACCTCAGTAAGATCTAAAACTCATTAATTTTTGAATGTTATTAATAACAACTGTTTTCATTATTCATGATTTATCTGTTAAGAGTGCAGACCTTGGAGCCAGAGTGCTTGAGTTCAAGTTCCAGCTTCATCTTTTATTATTTTCATTAATCTGAGGCAGGTTATTTAAATTCTCTATACCTCAGTTTCCTTTTCTGTAAAATGAAGAGAATCCCTACCTCATAGTATTGTTGTGAAGATTAAATGAATTCACTCATGTAAAGCCCTTAAAGTAGTACCTGGCATGTAACAACTGCTCAGTAAATGCTAGCAATTATGATTCTATTATCACATTATTTTAGGAGATCTGAAGAGGGCAGTTCTTTGCAAAATGTAATCATAGGGGACTTATAAGGATACCAAACACAAATTTTCCCTACTTCCTAACATGGCCTACGTCCAGTCCTTTGGTAACCTACTTAAAGTTGGAAACCCCTCTCCCAAGGCTTTTCCTAATAAAACTTTTCACATAGTTATACACATTCTGGAAGGCTGCCTCCTTCCCCCATACCCTTGTTGTAGTATTAATAAATTATTCATCTGTGACAGAGGTGCTGTCTTTCTGTGAAAGTTACAGAGTTCTCTATAATTTGTCTTACAAGAGATGATTGTCACTAAATTGGTTTAATTTCTTTTTTCCAGCAACCTCCTCCACGTTTGATAAATTTTCAAAATCACAGCCCCAAGCCCAATGGACCAGTTCTTCCTCCACATCCTCAACAGCTAAGATATCCACCAAATCAGAACATGCCACGACAAGCAATAAAGCCCAACCCACTACAGATGGCTTTTTTGGCTCAACAAGCTATAAAACAGGTATGTATATTTACTTTCTTCAGCTGCTTCTTCTGCTTCTCTATTTTCAAATCACATTAAATTTATAAATAAAGCAATGAAGAGCCAGAGAGAGCATTTTTTTTTTTTTTTTTTTTTTTTAATTTGAGAGAGAGAAAGTGCGTGAGTGGTGGGGAGGGGCAGAGGGAGAAGGAGAGAGAATGCTCAGGCAGATTCCCTGATGAGCATGGATCCCAACGTGGGGCTCAGTCCAGGACCCTGAAATCATGACAGCCAAAACCAAGGGGTTGGGTGCTTAACTGACTGAGCCACCCAGGCACCCCCCTCCTTTTTTTTTTTTTTTTTTAATAAATGTGAGTTACCAAGTTTATTATACACAGACTTAAAGAGACAAAGCTAAGAGAAAAGGTCTTGATTTGTAATTAACAAGAAAAATCAAGCCACTTACATTGATACTAGAGTGAAGTCCCAGAATAATCAGCAAGTCATACGTGTGAATTTTGGCAATACTGATAGGTATAGTTTTTAGCAGAGTGCATTAAGACAGAAGTATTCTAACAAATACAGGTTATATTTCTGCAAAAGAGAACATAAATGAATCTTTAAATTGTTACAAGGAGGGGCGCCTGGGTGGCTCAGTCGTTAAGCGTTGCCTTCGGCTCAGGGAGCCCCTCGTCGGGCTCCCTGCCTCGCGGGAAGCCCCCTTCTTCCTCCCCCACTCCCCCTGCTTGTGTTCCTGCTCTCTATCTCTCTCTCTGTCAAATAAATAAATAAAATCTTTAAAAAAAAAAAAATAATTAAAAAATAAATAAATTGTTACAAGGAGACTTCCTAAAAACAAACTGACAGTTTTAATATGGGGTACATATATATCTGATTAAGTTTAATATTTAATTATATATTAAATCCGATAAAGTTTAATATTTATATTCTTAATGTCTTTGGGTAAAAATATTTTTTAGATATTACTTTTTAACAAGTAAAAGTTCGGGGCGCCTGGGTGGCTCAGTCCTTAAGCGTCTGCCTTCGGCTCAGGTCATGATCCCAGGGTCCTGGGATCGAACCCTGCGTCAGGCTCCCTGCTCTGCGGGAAGCCTGCCTCTCCCTCTCCCACTCCCCACTGCTTGTGTTCCCCCTCTTGCTGTCTCTCTCTCTGTCAAATAAATAAAATCTTTAAAAAAAAGAAAAAGTTCTCTGTCTTCTCCAAGAACTTGTGTCAAGTCTTTCCAGCTTAACACTTGTAGATTGAGTTCAGTTTTCAGTTTTTTTGCCAAAGCCAAAATAAGGAATATGATGCTATTTTCATAATTCTGTGACATTCATTTATGAGAATTCTATTCTAAAAAGTATACACACTGTGTGTGTGCGTGCGTGTGTATGTGTGCAGTTATAATTAGTTTGGCTTTGCTGTAATATCACCAAATTTTTTAAAATAATATTTAATAAAAATACTTTTAAATAAAAGTCATACCTTTCTCTATTTCATCCGTAGAGGGAGGGACAAGGGGCCCAAGCTACAGTAAGCCTTAAATTCTGTTTAGTTTCCAAATAATTTTGTGACCTTGTACAAGTTTAATCTTTTAAATGTCATTTGCCCCAACTGTACATTGAGTACCTTGCAGAGTTGTGCTGAAACTGAGTGCTAACATATACAGAAACATCTAGCACATTCTTTGTACATAAATGTGTACTTTCCCTCTTCCTCGTTTATTATTTTTAATGGGTAGACACACGCTGTAAGAATGTTTTTTAAAATGTTTCCTGATCAAAAATGTAAACGTGAATGAATAAATGAGCAAACTAGGAAAATATAGTGGGGAATTGGTTTTCAGTTGGTTAATTTAATGAACTATAGCATACTTGCACAGTGAGAATACTTTCAGCTCTTGAGAAAGTGCAGTAATCTATATGTGATTATGTTATGTGGGAAAAACCATGTTCTAGAATTTTTGTGGGATATTATCTCATTTTTCTGGTTGTGTATGTTTTATCATATATATGTGACATGTGATATATATATGTATATACATCATATATATATGACATATGTATGATATGTATATATATATGATATATATAAATCTGGAAAGATACACATTTTCTGTAACTGTGATTATTCTGTGGGAGGGAAGGAGGATTAGGGTCCACAGAAAAAGATGGACGGATGGATGGATGGATATGAGGGGTGGGTAGATGGTGAAGAGGACATTCACAGGTTTCTTTACACAATTTTTTCAGTAAAGAATATAAATTCGATTTTTCAAAATTGGAATGCTTCTGACACTATCACTCTGTATAGGGTAGTCTATATATAAACAGTGTGTTTAGAGATTTTTTTTCCCTTGCGTAGTCTTGAGATACCTCTTAGTTGCTTTCCTTTTCCCCTATATTTTATTATGAAAAATTTCAAAAACAAGTTGAAAGGGTTGTATAGGAGACAAATTGTTCTATTTGCCTTCTCATTTATTATTCCATATACCTATCTATTCATCCATCTATCAAGTGTTCTTATTTTTTGATAGGTTTTTAAGGAAATTGTAGAGAGCATCATGGTTTATCTCTATACTTCTCATTCCTAATATTCTCTTAGTTAATGTATTTATCTCAACTTTTTTAACATAAATGACAAAGAGTTTCCTCAGATGTTTGTTGCGGTTTAATTATCTGTTCGTATATAAGAAGTGAGTTTAAAAAAAGTCCTGAAAGCCTGGCCTGGAGCTAATGCTTGATGATTAAGATTTCACGGTAGATTGAAGGCTACGAGGCAGATTTATTGGGAGAATTCCTAGTATTTCCATCTTTAAGTCTTCTTAGGCTGGCCAGTTCCCAGAGGATCTTCCTGTCCTCTGCCTAAAATGTAGGGCCCGGCTGCTCCTTGAAGCCACATGGGTAAGAAGAGTGGTAGGAGGCCAGTGGCAGAGTGAGGGAAGCTCAGCATTCAGTGTGAGTATGGTTTCTTAATCTTCATTTTCAATGCAGTACTTTTCTGCCTTCTGCTGAACCTGGTGCCTTTCAGTCAAATGACGCTGTTTTACCTGTTTTAGAGAATAAACTTCCAGCCTTCATCTGTGGAGGTGGAGGAAGTCCACATTATCTTGGGGTAACTACAGGTAAAGTAGGAAAGGAACATGAGCTTCAGTGCTGCTTAAACAGACTCGCAACAGATTATCCTGTTTTCAGCCCCAGATTCACCTCTCGTGCTTCTAATTTCCAAGCCCTTAGGGGTTCTGCAGTATATGTTGACTTCTCTGTTTTCCCACTACCAGCTTAGGTTTCAGCTTTATCAAATTGATAAGTGGTTTGCTGTTTGTCCATCTTCTTTCCAGCTTCCAAAATGGGATTTCTGTCTTCTTTCCTATGTTTTTTGAGTCAAAAGCCTTTTTAAAAAATTCCCCTTAACTGTTACTTTAGTTTCAGGTGTCTCAGGTAGGGACAGAAGAAAATATAAGTGTTTAGCCCTCCATCTTTACCTCAGAGTTGCTGTCTCTGTGGGTATTTCTTTTCCAGTATATTTAAGCTTTCCAAGATGGGGTAGTTTGGCTTTCTGGTGCATACTGACTGTTTTCTGGTTAACAAATCAGTGCTTTGTATTTTATATTTTTGGATAGGATTAATGAAAATTATATATATCTGTCCATCTCCTTCCTACCCCCCGCCCCGGCCGCCACCTTTCAATTCAAATTATAGTTGAATTCAAATAGCAGAATATGTCTTCTACTTTGGTTTGTAACAGAGGAGCAGGGATTAGTTGGACATTGCATGTTCTGGCTGACAGACACCCTTTCTCCTCCCTTGCTTCTGCAGTGGCAGATCAGCAGTGGGCAGGCCGCCACGTCAGCCGCCAACAGCACGTCCTCGACTCCTTCTAGTCCTACCATTACTAGTGCAGCAGGATATGACGCAAAGGCTTTCGGTTCACCGATGATTGATTTGAGCTCACCAGTAGGAGGTTCTTATAATCTTCCTTCTCTCCCAGATGTGAGTATACACAAAATTTATACTAAGAATGTTTCGAAAATTTTAAGTGAACTTAGATCTGGTAAAAGGCTTGAGTTAGTCAGATTATAGGTTGTGTGTTTGGTTTTAAAAGTTATTTTTATTCTTTAGAAATACAACAGCAGAGAAAATAAAAAGACGCTAAACATTTAAACATACTATGGAACATCTTTCATGGCACTGCAGTTAAAGGTGTCTGTCAATGAATGATTATAGTGATGGACTAGGGAAAGCAGGGAAGTAAGGATCTGGGTAGAGGTACTGGAAAGTTGAGTTGCTGGAATGTGCTATATTAGAATAAGGTTGGCGGGGGAGGCTAGAATTGAAGACATCAGAAGAGGTGGAGACAAGTTTAACAATGAAAATGAAAACATTTCCTCCCAGATCATACTGGCCAGTGCAGAATTACCCCTGATTTAGTTTATATTTAAATTAAATACATGTGCTTGTTATCTTTGTCAATGTGACTTTTTAAAAAATCTTTTCCAAAGGCAGAAAATACAATATTCTATAGACAGATCTTGAAGTATAAGTTGATACTTACTTTACCTTGTCTTACCCTGTAAAGTTAGACAGTTGTGACACAAACATTAAAAACTCGTAAGAAATATCTTGTCAGACTGTAAACTAATTTTTTAAATTTTCATTTATTGGTTTTTCAAGTTACTGAGATCATCTAATATTTCCTAATAGTTGCATTGTTAACCTTACCAGAGTTACTTAATTTTGTAAAATAATTGAATATACTTTAAATGGGTAAAGTATTCTTCATACATAGGTGGTACATAGGAAAACTTCTTTTGTCTCACTCCTACAATTTTATTTCAGCTTTTAGGATTACCTTGCAATGTAAATAACTCTTCTTACATTAAGAACCAATAGATCCAGTCACATTCCAGTATGTTTTGCACTCTGAAAAGTATTGGCCAAGGTATTGCCAAAAGAATATTAACATAAATGACCCTGTGTACTTACTCCCTACCCTAAAGAGGACCCACAGAAAGTAGAATTGTCCTTCTGCTCTTTTCTCTGCCGTCCTTAGATACAGGTGACCCTTTGTCTCCCAGCCTTGCTCAACTGAAATTCTGTATCTGAACCATAGAATAAAGGAGCTGATTTGAGTGACCATTTTCTCAATCACCTCAAAGATGGTTCATAATTAGCACCATTGTAGATGGAGAGTTGAAAAGTAAATTCATCATACACAGTCTGTGCCCTAGGAAGTAGGACTTAAGTCTCTTGTAGAATCCTGATTGAGAAAGGCTGGAACTACGTTAGAGAATTAAACTTGAACTTTAATCACAAAGACATTTTGGGGAAATAAATGGTCTATTTAAGCATGGAAAGTATTCACATCTAAAGAATAAAGTCTTATTCAGTAGAAATTTATCAGTATTTTAGCCGAGCAATCAATTAAGAAAGAAGTGTTTCCTTTATACCTGTTATATTAAAGCAAGAATCTAGAAAGGATCCATTCTTCCTACCAAATAGTTGTAACGTACTTAAGTGAGGTTAGTGTTCTAGAAATGCGTTATGTGTGGGCCTACTTGATCTATGTAGTGCATACCATAGCACCAGTTCTCAATGTGAGCCGAAGACATGGGGGTCCTTTATAAGGCCAGATTTTCTTCATATTCTTCAACAAAAACCACACATCATAGCAGATTGTGTGCAGAAGCAGATATAAGAATCCAGTTGGCTGTTAGTAAGCCAGACACTAAAGAGGTTTGCTAAAATGTGAAACTGCTATTTTTCTCATCAACTTTTTTTTTTTGGCTACCTTTTGTTATTTTTAAATACGTTAAGAAGTATTTTTTTGTTTCAATTTTTACGGATGTGAATGACACATGATACTCTTTATCCTTGCTCATAATTTCTGAACTAGTATGTCTTCAGCATATTTACTAAGATGGAACATTAAGAAGAATGAAAACTTTTTTCAAAATTGTTTATGGGGAAAATATGCATCAGAACTTCTCAAATAGGATATTTACATATTTTATTATTTGACAGTAATTAAACTATTAAAGTTTTCTATTAAATTTAAACTAGCTTTTAACTTGCAAAGTCAGGATGCCGTGAAATAATTTCTTTTCTTATAAGATTGACTGTTCAAGTACTATTATGCTGGACAATATTGTGAGGAAAGATACTAGTATAGATCATGGCCAGCCAAGACCACCCTCAAACAGAACCGTCCAGTCACCAAATTCATCAGTGCCATCTCCAGGCCTTGCAGGTAAAGTGGGCTTCTTTTGATTTTGTGAGTGTTTTCCCATTTTTTACTCTACTTGTAATGACTCCCCACCCCTTTTTGTTGGATGATTAAAATGAGTCTGAGTTTTTGGCACTATTTAAAATTAGTGTACTTTCAAAGTGGGAAGCAAAGGTTAAACCTCTGTACCTTTTCAATTTCAATAAAACATAGGCAGTAGAGCATTCCCAGGAAGAAATTAGTACTGTACATTCTCTTTTTGGTAAGTTTGCCTGTGTTGTGGTCTCTTTTTTGGATATAAGTTGCCTAGGGTCAAAATTTATCAGTGTCAGTCACTTCTTGGTGGTTTTGTTTGGTATTTAATTAATGTTTAAGGATTTCTAACGTACCTGCTCATTTCCTTTGAGAGAGAAGCACTCTAATACCTATTCCCAGAGACCTTGGCAAAATAGGTGCCTTAGAACAAAATAAGGAAGGAGGAGAATTTAAGTCATTCACCAGTCACACAAACGTTAATAAGGCAGTTATGCAATTTAAAAGGAGATGCTTATTTAAAACATAAACAAACTTAAAATTCAAACAAACTGGAAGAACACTGTTGACAAAATATGGCAGAGAAACTGTTTAATTATAAAACAAGTTTATACAAATATATAAGGAAAGTACTCAGTATTGCCAAAGGACAAGAGTAGATAACTCCCTGAAGAGGAAATACAAATAGCCAGTAACTTGGGGGATTCAGTCTCACTCGTGGTCAATAAAAATATCAAAACAAGATATAATTTCTAACTGTTGAATTAGCAAAGACTTAAATAGAGAAAATACTCATTGATAAGAATTTGATGAGAGAAGTACTCTGATACATGGCTGGAGGGAATATAAGTTGACAAAACATTTCTGGAAATCATTTTTACAATATTACTAAAGCTAACATTTGTCCTTTGCTGACTGTGCTAGGCATTGGACGAAGTATCTTAAATGCATTGCCTAGTAGAATATTTGTTTCAGTATCTCCATTAATTGGTCTCTGTGTGGCTTTCTTTCTTGGACTGCTTTTATATCAGTACCTACCACTTTTTATTGTCTTCTGTAGCTTTCACTGATGCTAGTGTCCTCACTGAGATTTTACCCTGGTTACTCTAATGTGGGACATTTGACAGTGTTTGGAAACATTTTTGATTGTCACACCCTGGGTGGGAAATATAGAGGGCTACCACTAACATCTAATAATTAGTAGAGGCCAGGGATGCTGCTAAACATCCTACAATGCACAGAGAGCCCCCCCCCCCGCCCCAACAAAGAATTATCTGGCCTAAAATGCCAGCAGTACTGAGGTTGAATACCCCTGCTAGTCTAAAGGAGTTAGACTTTGCTGCGAGTCCAACAACTGCTTATTGTATATAATTTTATTGTGTTCCAGTTTCAGTGTAGTATTAAGTGAGCACATTCAGTAGGAATTAAATACATAATTATTAACTCATTTTATGAATGTGAATGATTTCCTCTTCTTCAGGACCTGTTACTATGACTAGTGTACACCCACCAATACGTTCACCTAGTGCCTCCAGCGTTGGGAGCCGAGGAAGGTAAACTGACTTAACCTTATTCTCTCATATATAAAATCTCTGATTAGATTTCTCTTGACAGTGCTCCAACATGCTCTTGGTAACTGAATGCATTTTGAACAACTTCCTTCATTTTTAACTTTTAAATTAAAATGTTAATTATATATTAATTTGATAAACTAATTAATGGATCAAGTAAATAAAGTACAGTTTTGTCTTTAAAGGTACAGAAATTGGGGTGGGGGTAATATGTTGAAAATAAGAAAATACATTTGACTTTAGCCTAATAGCAAGGAAAATTTAAATGAAGTAGGTATCCCATACTGTACTATATAGGAATATGTACAAATACAAGCTTAGTGGGGAAAGAAACAATAACTTTATACTAACTTCACTGTTCTCTGACTTTTTTAGTAGCCAAACATTAATTCTGCCTTAAAATAAATAAACTCATAGTAGTTGAAATTCTATCTTAGCTTACTGCTTTGCTGGTCTATTTCTTTTTCTTTTTTTTTTTTTTTATACTGCACTCTTTTAAATTTTTTTTTTTAAGATTTTATTTATTTATTTGAGAGAGAGAGAATGAGAGACAGAGAGCATGAGAGGGAGGAGGGTCAGAGGGAGAAGCAGACTCCCCGCTGAGCAGGGAGCCCGATGCGGGACTCGATCCCGGGACTCCAGGATCACGACCTGAGCCGAAGGCAGTCGCTTAACCAACTGAGCCACCCAGGCGCCCTGCTGGTCTATTTCTTACACTTGCAAATTTCTCCTAGATAATGAACCTAGTTCTTAATTTGCCTAATCATAAGAAGCATTCTCTGAAGAGAAAAAGGTTGCCTTTAATCCTATGAGAACATAGTGGCTATCTGTAAAAGGTTTTTGTCCCACTACACTTTTAAATATCAGAACACCAATAACTTATGTCTCTTAGTTAATTGTCTCCACACTTTGGGACAATAAATGGTTAATGTGAGCCCAGAGTCTCTTTGTCACTGACTAGAGAAGGAAATGGGAAAGCCTAAAAAGAAGATGCTAGCTCTGAGATACTGAATCTGGCTGCCCAGTTGTAGAGCCTCAGAATATTGAAGTCAATTTTCTTTTAATTCAGGTTTTATTTTAAATGTATTTAAATGTCTTTCCAGAAGTGTAATGTAACTATTTAGATAGGCTAATATGTAAAACATTTTTTTACATGAAGCTGTTTTGCGTTTAGCAGTTGCATTTCAGTTATGTATCATTTATTGATAATGGAACATAGTGACCATTGGTGTGAAGTTACAGCATTATTCCTGAAAACTATTGTTACACTTTGTCTTAAAGATACTTAAGGTAGCATTCTTTGATATTTTTTTTTTCCTTTCTTTCTTATAGCTCTGGCTCTTCCAGCAAGCCAGCAGGAGCTGATTCTACACACAAAGTCCCAGTGGTGATGTTGGAGCCAATCCGAATAAAACAGGAAAACAGTGGACCACCTGAAAATTATGATTTTCCTGTTGTTATAGTGAAACAAGAATCAGATGAAGAATCTAGGCCTCAAAATGTAATTTTATTAATTTGGGGGATACTATGCCTATTTGGGGGATAGGATGAAAGAAACTTTTAAATAGCAGATAGGAGGTTATATATTTGTTATATTTGAAAACTGGGAAATAGTCAACTTCAGGGTTGAACAATTTGAGGAAATCTCTCAGTAAATTAAAAGAAAAAGATGGATGGAAAACAGGGAGAAGGGGCACCTGGGTGGCTCAGTCGGTTAAGCATCTGCCTTCAGCTCAGGTCGTGATCCCAGCGTCCTGGGATCGAACCGCGCATCTCCCTCTCCCTCTGCCTGCCTGTCTGCCTACTTGTGATCTCTCTCTCTCTCTCTCTGTCAAATAAATAGGTAAAATCTTTAAAAAAGAAAACAAGGAGAAGAGTTTGAAAAATCAGAGGCTCAAACAAGGAGGTTGGGCATTTGAGTAAAACACGTGGAAGATAATTGCCCACAAAATAATACAAGGAAATTTACTGTAGCTGAAAGCATGATCATTTGAGTTGAAGGGACCCACCAGGTACCAGAACATTCAATGAAAAAAGGACTCAAGTTATATTATCATCAGTTTCAGGAAAGCAGGATTCTAAAAGATTCCAATGAAAAAAAAACACCTTATACAAAGGATCAGACATCATAATGGCACCAGGTCCTCAAAATGGACACTGGAATCTGAAAGATAGTAGGGAAATATCAAAATTGTGAGGGAAAAATATTTCGTAGCCAGAATTCTGTACCCAGGCAAATTATCAGTCATGTGTAAAGATTAAGCATTTTTAAACATGCATGCAGGGTCTCAGAAATTTTAATTCTCATGCACTCATTCTCAGATATTTGAGAATATGCTTCATCAGAAATGGAGTGAACCAAGAAAGAAGAAGGCATAAGATCCCAGGAATGGGATCTAACACAGAAAAGAGTAGTTCCCAGTACAACTTCTCTAGTACACCATGTAGCAGAGGACAGAAGACCCCACAGGGGTATATGAAAGGGCAAAAAAATGTTTAGCAGTATTGAGAGGCATCTTATCACCCTGCTAGAGGTTGTGAGAATGACTTAGAGATAAGGACCTAGAGAAGTAAGCAAACGAAAGGAAGAGAGGGAGGAACAATTGAATCATAGTAAAAACAATAAGACAAAAAAGGAAGTGTAGTCATGGTACATTGTGTGGTTATGTAATGAACATTATTTAGAGTCCTAATTATATAAACAAACACCTCTATTACACAAATTTGACTAAAAACTAGACATAATCAGGATATAACCTGAACACGCATTTAACCAAAAATGGAGTTTTCAGGATACTTAAGGAGTGCAGCAGTGGTACTGACTTGAAATAGATGTTGGCCATAAAGTTACACCAGTACCTAACAACTTAAAAAAATAAATAAATCAGTATTTAATAAAGCATTAAGAGGGTGGCATGAACGGTGTGTGTGTGTGTAAGGAGGGGATGGAGAGGCAGGAAGGAAAAATCTAATCTTCCATACTAATATATATACATATATTTAAAACTGAAAATATATTTGAAGTTGAAAATCTGGGGCGCCTCAGTGGCTTAGTTCTAGGTTAAGCGTCTGCCTTTGGCTCAGGTCATGATCTCGGGCGTCCTTGGGATCGAGCCCCATATGAGGCTCCCTGCTCAGTCTGCTTCTCCCTCTTCCTCTGATCCTCCTCCCCACTTGTGCTCTCTCTCTGTGTCTCACATAAATAAGTAAAATCTTTTAAAAATAAATAAATAAAATTTAAAAAATAAAATTGAAAATCTGAGAAATTACAGTATAAGTGTATCGTTTAAAAATGAATAGCAGGGGCGCCTGGGTGGCTCAGTCGTTGGGCGTCTGCCTTCGGCTCAGGTCATGATCCCGGGGTCATGGGATCGAGCCCCGCATCGGGCTCCCTGCTCAGAGGGAAGCCTGCTTCTCCCTCTCCCACTCCTCCTGCTTGTGTTTCCTCTCTCGCTGTCTCTCTGTCAGATAAATAAATAAAATCTTTAAAAAAAATAAATAAAAAATAAAAATGAAGAGCAAAAGAAAAAGTGAAATAATTTGAAAATAATTGACTCCAAGGAATGAGATTATATAATCATGCTTTTAACCAAATCTACATTTATTACTTCGGAAAATTTTTTTTAAAAATTTAAAGGAGATAACAGATTTTGTTACTGATCTAAAATTTTTTCTATCCTAGGCCCCAACATAACATTTAGATTCATCTTAAAGTTATTAATGACTCCTGCAGAAGTGAAATTCTAGGATTTAAAGCACTATACTTTTCTATGAATGATGGTAATTCAACAGTAGGCATAGTTTGTGTCTGAGTATAATTTGAACTAAGAGCTCAATGTATTTACAATTCATATGGTTGACTCTACTACCACCTATTCTCCCATTTCTATAGCTGTTAGCAAATAAAGAGTGGTTTCTTATATTATCTACACTCCCTTTCTGCTGATTGTGTATTTTGAGGATAGTTTTTAGTAGAAGTAGATGTCTTCTTTACCACTGGGGACTCTTACAACAGTTAGCAGTAAACCTGTTCTGTTCTCATGCATATTCACAGACTCTTTTGAAGTAACCAGGTGCCCATGAGAGAGGAGTCTACGGTCCAAAATTGCAGTAGTACAAATAAAGAATGTCGATTTTGAGAAATAACACATACTCTTAACTTCTTTCCATTGCAGACCAACTATCCAAGAAGCATACTCACCTCCCTGCTCTTAAATAGCAGTCAGAGCTCTGCCTCTGAGGAGTCTGTGCTAAGATCAGATGCCCCTGATAGCACAGGAGATCAACCTGGACTTCACCAGGAAAGTTCCTCAAATGGAAAGTCTGACTGGCTAGATGCCACCCAGAAGTCACCCCTTCATGTTGGAGAGACCAGGAAAGAGGATGACCCCAATGAGGACTGGTGCGCAGTTTGTCAGAATGGAGGAGAACTCCTGTGCTGTGAGAAGTGTCCCAAAGTATTTCATCTTTCTTGTCATGTGCCCACTTTGGCAAATTTTCCAAGGTAAGATGGTACTTGCTTCCCTTTCCCATATTCTTGCACTATAAATAACAATCACTGATCATTGTAATGTAATATAAAACCTTAGAAACGTAAGTAAAAGTCCACTTCGCACAAATGCATACTCCAAAACCTTCAACATAGGGTTTTCAGTATTCTGCTTCCCATTCCCTATGCATCTCTCAAAAACCTAGTCTGTTAAAGAGGGGGCGAAAAAAAAATAGCCAGTCCTTCAAATTATTACAAATTGTTACCCTAAAGAACAGTGATCCTTATGCATAATAATTGCCACTATTATTCCATCATATTTGCCAAGCATTGAGCTGTATCATTTACATATATCTCAAGTACATTTTCAAACCAACCCTGTGAGATGCTGCTGCTGCTGCTGCTGCTGATGATGATGCTGATGATGATGCTGTTGATGATGATGCTGATGATGAACAGCAGCCACTGGGTTGATCTCTTTAGTTCTTCAAAAGCTATACTTTTTAAAATTTAATTTCACATTTGAAGTTGCAAGAATAGTACCAAGAGTATTTCTTTTTCGTGCATCATTTCAGGGAGAATGCCAGTTTTGCCTCACATCAGCCATAAATTAACGTGTGTGTTTATTTGTGTTATGTGTTTATTTCGCATATGTGTTTCATGCCTCTTTGACTAGACTAATATTTACCACTTTGACCCTCGCACTGTATTGCTGCTGTTAAGCTCTCCCAGAATGGTGCTGTGTACATAGTAGTTACGCATGCAGTAAATCCGCAGTGATTAAAATTCATGCCAAACAAACAAATCTGTATCATAGATGGTGTGGAGGAGGTGGGAAAGGGAGATGGTGAAAAGAGAAACAATGCATTAGGAATTCAGAAATACTTTATCCCCCAACAGTGGAGAATGGATATGCACTTTCTGCAGAGACTTATCTAAACCAGAAGTTGAATATGATTGTGATGCTCCCAGTCACAACTCAGAAAAAAGGAAAACTGAAGGCCTTGTTAAGTTAACACCAATAGATAAAAGGGTAAGTTTTTTTGAAAATTTCTAACCTAGACTGTTAAACACTTTTTTTGGTTAGATGGTTAGATGGGGATTATTGTAATACCGGTGTGCCTTTCATCAAAGAAGTGTATATTCAATCACATTTTATACTGATCTCTTTTTCCTTTAGTTTTTCCATAAGAGTATAGGAATCTTAAATAATATAACTTGTAACTTTTTCTGGTTAAAAAAAAAATCACAGTACTGTCCATACATTTTCTAGAAGCTTAAAAGACTGTACTTGAACAAGGTAAAACATGTATCCTCTATGTGGTCTAGAATTTTAGTCTACCTTTAGTAAATTTGTTTTCTTTCTACTGTAAATAAGTTTTCTTCCTAATTTATTGAGAATTGGCACCAAAGAGATGGGTTTTTCTATTTACTCTTCCTGGAAATAATTCCATTCTTTTACCAGATGGTACTGGGTTTATACCTCAAAGCCAGCTAATATAGTTAACCCTAATTGACAGAGCTACTACGTCAACACTTCTTTAGTAGTAAAGAAGTTCTTAGCTAAATTATTAAGTAAAACACTCAGTATGGGCCCCAAACATACACTGCCAGTGCTACCCCATATTTACTGGGATTAACCCTCAGCAGAGAGGTAGCCAAGTGCGTGGACAGCACCATGTGCATTCCCACAGGCACCTTTGGACTGGACACACCATAGAAAGGGGTCCCTCTCTGGATCTCTTAACATACATATACTCTTCTTTATTGACTATTAATAATCAATATATAAATTGGAGAGATAAGTGGAAATTTGTTTTTAAAGAGCTTCAGATAGATTTCTCGTGATACTGCTTTTTGTTCCTATAAAAACTGCTCTCATATATCACATACACCCCAAACCATTAAATAGTACAGTTCAGTAAATGACCGAAGAGATCAGAACTCTAAGTATTGATATTTTTCTGGTATTCATCTGGTTTTAATTTTTATTGTATTTTGAGACCCATGACATTGGTATTAAAAATAAGCGGTGACTTCATTATTTTTTTTTTTATTTTTTTTTTTATTTTTTGCTTAGAAGTGTGAACGCCTACTTTTATTTCTTTACTGCCATGAAATGAGCCTGGCTTTTCAAGATCCAGTTCCTCTAACTGTAAGTATTAACATCATTTTGTGCATTTTTACATAGTGGGATGATTTTTTGTTATTATTGTCTTTTAGAGCACGCACAAGTGGGGGGGTAGAGAGAATCTTAAGCAGACTTCATGCCTAGTGCAGGGCTCAGTCTCATGACCCTGAGATCATGACCTGAGCCAAAATCAAGAGTTGGACACTCAACCTGCTCAGCCACCCAGGCACCCCACACAGTAGGATGGTTTATTTTTTTATTTATTTATTTTTTTTTTTAAGATTTTATTTATTTATTTGAGAGAGAGAATGAGAGAGAGAGAGAGAGCACAAGAGGGGGGAGCCGGAGAGGGAGAAGCAGGCTCCCCGCCAAGCAGGGAGCCCGATGCGGGACTCGATCCCGGGACTCCAGGATCATGACCTGAGCCGAAGGCAGTCGCTTAACCAACTGAGCCACCCAGGCGCCCTAGGATGGTTTTTTTTAAACTTGATTTGTGAGAATGTAGTTTCTCCACCATTCTTTAGTAGTCAGTTTCCTATATCTAATCCAAATCCTAAAGCTTTATTAACACAAATGGAATACTTTGATCTTGAATACACTTTGATGTTCACAAATTGGCCCCAAACTTGTATTCATTTCTCATATATTCTTTTCATCTCATGTATTTTACCTACTATTCTCTGGAATGATTTCTGTTAATTGTTTCTCTTTCAAGAGGCTTAGGCATATATCCTAAGCTATTGGGAAAAAACTTATAATTTGAGATAAAGACTCCTGAAATTCTTTGTACATATTTTGATTTGTATAGGTCCAGACTTAAAGTACTAAGTAAACTTGTAACAATAGAGGAAGGGGTGTGGGTGTGTGTGTGTACCACAGGTTCGCTGTATAGGTTTCTTTATTAATGACAAAATAGTACATGGAAAAGCAATGAGAACAATCTGAATTTTATTCTCCTGCTTGTAGAATTTATTTAGGACGGGTAGAATTTAGTCATTTTTATTATAGCATCTCATTTATTTTGAAAGGTGCCTGATTATTACAGAATAATAAAAAATCCAATGGACTTGTCAACTATCAAGAAGAGACTACAAGAAGATTATTCCATGTACACAAAGCCTGAAGATTTTGTAGCTGATTTTAGATTGATCTTTCAAAACTGTGCCGAATTCAATGAGGTAAGAGGAAAAAGAAAAAACAGCAATGGGAAAATAATATTAAACCAGTTTATCAAAAAAAGAGATGAAGATCTATGATAGCATAAATTTCTAGAAGTTCAAGTTTGTCAGGGAATGAAAGGTAATTAGAAAGACTGTATCCACATTCCTATTCAAAGGTTTATTATATAGTAAGTGGAAATGCAAATTACAGCTGACAACTTGAAAACAATTGTAGAAAATATTTTTACCTAAAAGCATCCTTTGTCATTCCTACCTTTATTTCTTAAAATATGGCACTTCCGGACTAAAGTCTTCTTGATGTTGATCTTGAAATATTAAGGATGTGGTCTAAATTGCTCTGATTTTTAATTTCTCAATTTTTGACCTGTCAGTTTATCTAAACATCTGTCGACTTACAGCCTTTTGTTGATGGTTTGTTCTCTGTATTGGTTACTTGTTCCAGAGATCCACATTTTATTTAATTTGCTTTAAAAAAACACCTGTTCCATGATTCTGTGATTGTGGCATCTCTTCGATAATCTCAATTTCATAATACAGTCATATGGCTATCACTACCTTATAGAATAATCCAGATGATTCCAAGCCTTTTATTTACTTATCTGACCTTCTCTAGACTTTGTCTAGCCCCAGACTATTATGTACTTCATATCAGTGATGGTGCATAAACATTTTCCCAAAACTTGAGTTAAAAGAGAACAAAATGTGAGAAATTTACTTTTTTTATTAACTGTTGACTGTCTAAAATATTGGTGTTTGTTTTTAATTCATATTTTCATTTTTATCCAACAGCCTGATTCAGAAGTAGCCAATGCTGGTATAAAACTTGAAAGCTATTTTGAAGAACTCCTAAAGAACCTTTATCCAGAAAAAAGGTTTCCTAAACTAGAATTCAGGAATGAATCAGAAGATAATAAATTTAGTGATGACTCAGATGATGACTTTGTACAGCCCCGGAAGAAACGCCTCAAAAGCATAGAGGAACGCCAGTTGCTTAAATAAGCAACACCATTGGCGTGTGCTGGTTTTTAGATTTTTTGTTTTTGTTTTTAAAAAACATTTTGTCGGTAATTTTAACATCATTACAAAAAAGAGTTTGTGACCACTCTGATCTGTAAGTTTTTGATGTTTACTAGATTTTGATTTCCTTAATAAACCATTTCTTTTAATCTTCTTATTAAGAAAGGGAAGTAAGGAAAGGAATAAAAGGGAGGGAGAAGGGAGGGAGGAAGGAGAAAGGAAGGAAGAAGTATCAACAACAAAAAGACATTCTTCCCACTTCTTGGATTTCAAAACTACAATTTGGAGTGATAGCAACCATAGAAAGGAAATAGAGTGTGTATGAACTCTTAAGTTGAAAATTTGACGTGGTTTGGATGTGTGCATTAATCCATTTTTAGAAAATACCACTACCCATTAATTATGGCCCAACCATGAGTTTAGGTGTACAGTACTTAAGAACAGTACTCCATGAACATGAGTGGTAATAAGAGTTCTATCCTAGAATGCTGACTGGTGCAACAAAAAAGTAGATTAGATGCTATTAAGAAGGCACCTAACAGTATATCATGTAAGATGGCAACTGTATTAAAGAAAAAGCAGGAAAACAAATGTTTGATTTTTGTTTTGTTTTCTCCTTGTCTGTAGAGGTGTTTGGTATAGCAGGTGTTCAAAGCCATTTTTCGTACATTTCTAAATATAACTTCTTCCACTGAGGAAGTAAGTGTACACATGTTTGGTTTGCTGTGTGTCTCTGTGTGGTTTGTTGTTTGCTTCTTAACTGTGCAGGTGATCCTTTTATAACAAGACTCATTACTTGCAGTATGGCTGTTAGTGGAACTACCTAGAACATGAAATACAGCCGTGTGCGCCATGTTTGATGTGAGGATTCTTCAACGTATACCCTATTGGGCATTAAATATAAGTTCCCCTGTAAGGGACTAGTTTTGTGGTTTTCATCTTTCTTTATAATTTGGAATAAAAATGTGTTGTGGAATTTGGGAGCAGGCAGTTGGAGGGAATTACAATGAAAATTTAATTTTTTCTGAAGCTTCTGTTTCCTGATTTTAAAAGTCAGAACCTGAAATTGAATCTTTTATCTGACTTGATTTTGAATTTCATTTTCATTCTCCCAATAGAGGTACAAAAGACCAATCTTCTGAGAGTAAGCATAGTGTTAATGAACCAGACCTCGCTAGTTAAACTGATACTCATTTATTCCTTTTGTTTGTTCAGTGTCAAAGAAGGAAACTAAATTAAGATAGAAGAAAAACACTGTGCCATTTGCTGATCTAACATTTGACAAAATAGTTACACATGAAGTTTTTCAAAATAACCATTATAAAACATTAATTGAATGAGGAAATTTTTCTCTTTAGGCTGATAGAATATAAATAAGGCTGAGCTGAAAGAACTTTAATCTTCTTTGGATGGTATCACCTCCCATGAATTACACCTAGAGGACTTGATTTTTTCCATAAGGCATTACTTCTTAAAATGGACAATTTGAAAATATCCTGGAGCTAATTCATTGGGTTTTCATATATTGCTAAAGATAAAATATGAGAAAATTTAGGAACAGTAGCTTCTCATTGTAGACTTAGGTCTTGTCCGTAGTATGTCAGTTACTCATTAATAGTTAAAGAGTCTTAATCACTTTTCCAAACATGTGTTTCAGAATAGTTATTGTATTAATTTGTGAATATGCATTTGACATTTATTCTCCAAAGGCTGAACAAATTTTGATAACAGTGCATATACCATTTGTCTTTTTTTTTTTTTTTTCTCTAGCGTTTTTTAGCACAGCAACTGTGGAGGTTTTGCTTGTAAGTTTATTGTTGATATCTCAGAATACTGTTCTTCTGGCCATTTGTTCTTCCATACTTGTCTGCTGAGTTAAAACAGCAACACAGATAAATTTTGAGGAGGATCACAAAGGGAAATAGCACTTAAAGGGAGAAAAATATATAATTTCTTAAATGCATCTGAGCCAGAATTTCTACTATCGTGCCCAAACTTTCACTGTTAAATTTAGTCATAATAATCTTTTAAAAACAGTATTTCACCTTTACCATTTTTTGCTGATTGAAAGGTAGTTAAGAACCATCTTTCTTATAATCATACGTAATACAAATTACATTAAAACTAGGTGTTTCTCTCTCCAAACAGCCTTTTCGTAATGGTCTTTAAGATTAAAGTCCTGTGACCTTATTAACAAGCACCTGTGTGCCTGGGTGGATCCCAGCTAAGTAGTTCTTAAATTCTAATAGAAGTAAGGTATGAGGTGAGCCTGACTATTCCCCATGCTCATTTAGAGAGCATCTTCCCAAAAGTTCAGTGTGACTCAGGCAACTTTGACCTGAACTTAAAACACTCCAGTGTTTACCTCTGATCAGAAACTCCAGATTTCCTTCTGGATTTGGAACCACAGCCCAGTGTCATAGATGCAAGACGACCCTGTAATGCTAAACGTGATCACATGATGACACCTTTGGCCAGGGCTTGTGAATTGAACAGACCATGTGGGAGCTAGGATTTACCTAATTCCGGCTCATCAAAAGCTTTCCCATGCTTTCCCATGTATCAAGCATCTGATCTTTCTGGCATAAGGCAATAATAATATATTCAGAATAAATTTGTATATGAGCATCTGGCAATGCAATTGTTTTCTCCTTTCAACTAACAGGCCTTGCTTATCTTTTCTGAATGGATGGGTAAGAAGTTGGATGTGCTAAAAGGAAAATGTCCTTTTCCCTTGGTAATTTTACTTGCTTTTTCAAGCTAAAGAACAGGCTCCATGTTTTACCCCTACACCGTAGTATAAATGCAATATAACTTAGGAATACTTTCACAAAGATTCACTCCACAATCAGAAGGGTGAGTATACAGTTGATTGCTCCATTTATGAATTTGCATTTCAAATTCCTATGTTGTTACGGTGCTTAAATTTTTAAATTTGGGTTTCATGGACAGGCTAGACAATGAAAGGAGAACTCCTTTTGCTGAGGCCTGATCCATAAATTAATGTGAATCCCTTAAAGTTGCTATATGTGAGCAAAAGGTTTTTAGTTGTAAATAGAAGATGTGCTTATTTTATGTTATGAATGAGAGAAATTGAGTGATCTGATTGGTTATTGTAGACATGACCATGAGTTCAATCATCTAATTTCTAATGGAAGCCCTCCTTTTAAGTAACATGTACATATTTTCTAAAGTATTTTATAACCTCATGTAAATTAATGGTTGATATCTTTTTATATATATTGCCCTTTCATCTTGGGTGTGAATTTAGTAAGTCAAAATTCACACGGTGGTAGCTCATGTTCCTTAGAATAATGCTGGCCAGTCAGACCACCGATTACTTTCCCCCACAAAGATTTGCTTATTGTGAAAGACATCATAGGCAGTAGTCTTTGCTGTTGTTTGGTCTTTGTTTTTTAATTGGGGGGGGGGGTGGGTAGGGGCAACTGGTGCTTTGATTTTTAATAAAAATTAGCTTTGATGGATTTTTACTGTGAATGTTTTACAAGCAATTTTAATGGAAAAATTACTGTATGTCATTCAATAGAATCTTACCTAGTTCAAGTCTCTCTTCATTACCAGCTTTGTATGTTCCTCTAAAAAAGTGATACATAATAGGGATGAGCTACTACTCTGTAAATGATAGGAAAACTTTCTTAAAAATTCTAACATACGCATTTCACCAGCCTTATACGCAAAAAATTTTACAAACAGGAAGGAAGAGGGTGATAACTTTAGTTGCTGATTCCCATCCCCCTCAAAGTAGGAAAACCAAAGATGTCATGAAAAATTCTCCTTGTCTAAAACATGTTGGAAGAGGAGGGGAAGACAGTAGGGACTTTTACGGGTCACTTTGAAAGTTTACTGATGTTAATTTCACCTGTAAACTTTCTAAAGTTTTGATTCTCAGAAATTACAACTGTTTTTAAAACTCACTATTGGAGGTGGCACCTGGGTGGCTCAGTAGGTTGCAGCTGGCTCTTGGCTCTTGATTTCAGCTCAAGTCATGATCTCAGGGTCCTGGGATCAGGCTCTGTGCTTAGCAGGAAGTCGGCTTGAGGAACACATACACACCGCCCCCCCCCCCCGCCCCCGCTCACACATGCTCCCTCTTTCTCAAATCTTTAAAACTCACTATTGGATATTAAATAGATCTTACTTTGATAGGGCTGGGTATAACCTTCTGTTTGATTCTTGAGTTTTTACGTAGAATAATGAAGTCCTACTTTGAATCCTAAAAATAGCCATTACCTAAAAATTACAAGTTAAACTTTAGCAAAATTCTCTTTCCCATATCTTCAAATGTAGATGTGGAAGAAAGTCTAATGTCCTCTGCCATGTATCAGGATACTTGTGTGAATTCCTTACCTGTGTTCTCTAATGCCTTTAAACCTAACACAAATGCACTAGAAAATTCAGTCTGGAATCTTTTCATTACTAATGATTAAAGCCAAGTTATTGTTTTGCGGGGAGGGGAGGGGACAGAATACATAGATCAACCAGGGTTAAGCACTTCTCACCCTTGGAATGGGATTGTATGGACCTGAGAGGTGGCATTTCTCCAAAGAAAATCAGGGTGTTAAGAGGAAAGAGGAGGAATGGCAACAAGACAGGAATGAGGCACCATGGTTTAACAATAATGCTGGTTCTCTAATTGATTTTAGGGATTTATTGATGAGGGTATATGCTAAGAAAGCCCAAAATACAGAAAGTCTAAAATAAAGGTTTCAGCATTCATATTACAGGATGAGTTTTTGCCATTGTAGACTATGCTTTAAAGAGACTTAAATCTGGGGCAACCTCGGTGGCTCGGACGGTTAAGCATCTGCCTTTGCCTCAGGTCATGATCCCAGGGTCCCGGATCAAGCCCCGAGTCAGGCTCCCTGCTCAGCAGGAAGTCTGCTTCTCCCTCTACCATCCCCCAACTCATGATCTCTCTCTCTCTCTCTCGAACTTTTTTTTTTTTTTGAGACTTAAATCAGTTTCTATATATAGAACTGTTAGGTTTGGGGTGACTTGAAATTTGTTGACTTCCATTTCTACTAATGACTAATACTACTAAGGAGGGTAAACAATAGACATAAGTTTATAAAGGATTTCTTGAGTTTAGTATTCAATTAAAATCACATTAATAAAATTTGCTGTTGACTAATTCAGTGTCTTCCAGGGAGCCTGGATACTAGACTGGTGGACAACATTGTAAAGTTCCTTAAGCCTGGATACTTCCACAGGTACTGGGAGTTCCTGAAATTCTTGAGAAGATGCTTGAGCATCAGCTTTGTCATTGTTGACTGTGATTGTCCATCACTACTACCCTTTGGTTTTATTATATTATCCTTTGGTTTAATTATAAATTGCTGCTAACATCAGCATCAGGATTGTCAGTTATGATTGGGGGTGGGTTTGGCTAACCCTCCCATGTGTAGCCAAGACATCTTTGCATCAGAAATATTTGGGCCTAAAGTTTTTAATAGCTATACCAAGGTAGGTTTGTAAACTTTTAAAAATGACTGAAGAAAACAAATTAGGTGATTGCCTACTTCAAAAAGTGTTTGTTTCAGTCTCCATTCTCAAGGGCCCAGGGAACTGCAAAATGCCATAGAAGTTAAGAAGCTTTCATAGGATGAAGAATAAGGAACAAGTATCAGAGCCCAGAGTTGGCTTGGCACTTGGGGATTGGCTGACTGGAATATTTATAGGGACCTGAACATGAAGTTTTGGTTTGTGATGGGGCACACACCCTGAGTAGAGCAGTTCCATCTTGGACCTCGAAATTTATTTCAGTAGCCCTCTGCCCCTATTTTTGATCAAAAATAATGTGACTTCCAGTTACCACTGGCTCTTCAGGTCTCTGTAGTATTCAGAAAAGATGTCAGGCTTATATTCTTGGGGCTGGTAATGTTCTCGTATTCTCTTGTTACGTGTGGACAGATGTTTAGCTAGTCAGTGGCTGCTCATATGCATTTAAAACTTCTGAGAGAACACAGCATGTCAGGGAGACACTAATTCTTGCCAAAATAATGCCTGTGGTTTGCAGAGTGCTCCAGGGTCAAGGTTCCTATTGATGTGTGGTGGCAAGCGAACACTCAAGGAAGAATTCTTGAGATTTTTTTTGGTGCAAAAAGGTGCTTTTATTATAGCACAGGGACAGGACCTGTGTGCAGAAAGAGCTGTCCTTTTGCTGGTGGTTATATGCCTAGTGCTCAAGGGGGAGGGATGTGCAGGCACTATTAGATCACACATGTCTTTGAATTTCTACTTGTAAAACTACTTCCGTAAGATTCCTCTGGTGCTTATCATTCAGCTCAATATTAACTATCGGTGAGATGTACAGGCAATCATAAGACCCTTGAAGAATGTAGCAACCAGTACATATTTGATCCTTATCGAAACTATGCAGGCTCTAGGTCAGTCTTTTGGGCTAAAGGTGAACATTTTTCTGCTTCTATTCCACATCACTATGTCCCACACCAACTAGAAATCAAGGAATGATTTTGTAGAGGGGGATATTTCTTTAAGCCCGTTGGCCTGCTTATGTATTCCGTCTACTTGTCTACTTCCCTAGAAGTATTTATCCAGTGAGTTTCAGAGAAGGTGAGGCACTGGAAAGCGGGGAGAAGTTTGTGACAAGTATAAAGAACTACAGAATCACCAGCCTCCCAACAGATCCAGTAGTTGGTTTACCCTCCTTTGTAATGGCCTGAGATACGTATATAATAGTATCTTCCTTGCTGGCCAGGGCGAAGCAATAGGTGGACAAAAGAATCATAAAGGATGTTCAGAGAGGGAAGGAGGCATGGAGGAATAGTCATGGTGTGGTGTCCTGGGAAGAAACACCTTGTCTCAATGTCTGCTTTTCTTCTTAGTCAATTTGATTTTGAATCTCAGGTGTTTACATAGGACCAGATGCCAGATGGAACCTTCCTTAGTTGTGAAATACGTACCCAGGGTTTAACACTTTCATGGAAAGGGCCCTGCCAAATTTCAGTCTCACTTTTGCAAAAATACAAGTAAAACAATGATATTGTTAATGACTATTCATTATAATGAAATTGTTATTTCTGTGATAAAGCATTTTAAGATAATAGGAATTATAACTCAACATACCAGTACATATCAGATTTTTAGGAATTTAATGTGACTTTTGAAACATTTACATTAATAACATATCTGTATGGGTATAGCCTAAGAAGGTTAACTTCACTAACTTGACAATGTTTCCTCTATAATTTAACATCAAATAAGCCTAATTAGGCTTAACTTTTGTTCTATCTCATTAGAAAAGATCTTTTGAGATGTGCCAGGGACCCTCTAGAAAATGTCCATTAATTCAAAGTCAAAAGACTTTGTTTAGAATTTGAGTTGGGGGAATTTTGCCAAAGATACCCATTTACCAATTAACTTCAAAGGCTAATAACAAAGTTACATAGTTATTTTTTAAAACCCTTAGTTGTTGTAATAATGAGAAGACTGGGTTAAATACTTGAAGACCTGTTAAAGACAACATGAAGCATGGTCAAGTATTTTGGTAAGACCACAAATTCTTTAATCTGCCTAGAAAGCAAAGAAATATCTTTATTTACACTATCTTTAGCGCAGGTCAATAATCTTAGAACACTGTCCTTTGAACAGAAAAACAAATTCTAATTTTGTACCAGTGTACTTTTGATATCAAAACTCTTTTTTAAAACATAACTGACTGAGCCACCCCTATTTAAGTGCCTGCCTTCAGCTCAGGATCCAGGTTCCCTGGCTAAACAGATCTGCTTCTCCCTCTACCCCTCCCCTCTGCTTGTGCTCTCAAGTAAATAAAATCTTGAAGAAAAAAAAAAAAAAAGAAAAACATATCCATTCCAATCTTAGCCTTTTCCACAAACCAACAACTCTTTTAATATTCATTCAGGTTTTGCCCTTCTTTTTCATCTCATTGTGGAACAATCCATTGTTTCCCTTTGGACAAATTATTTTTCCTTTAATAAAAACAGCTCCATATCTGATAACTTCTCTTACCCAAAACACATCCTACATTTATTGCAGAGATGTTTCCTTTATTTATGTATATTATTTAGAATTATTAGCCCCTTAGAATCATTAATCCTTTAACAGTAAGCAATTGGGGACTATCTGTTGGCTAGCATTTTGTGGATTGACAAATGTATAAATATATTTTATAACTTCAAGTATATTCCTCATGGGAAATTTTTCAGTGTGGCACAAAACATGTTTACTAATACACCCAGGTATTTTTATTTCCTCTGTAAAAGGAAGCCAAAAGTGGATAAACTTATGTTAAGGTCTCCATATTTTATCTTACTTGTAAATGATCTAGATATTCAGTGAATGTCCATCATTCAATTTAACTCAGTATAACTTTAAGGTTTCAGGTCACAAAAAAATTGGGGGGAACAGTTTTTAAGGAAACCTACCATAAAGCGTAATTATTGTTGAAAATTTTATTTGTAAACTTTTCTATCTCATTATTTGTTCTTCAGATTACTCATGAGACATTAAACAGCTAACCATCACCTTATTTGACTTTCAGTAAACCCTAGAAGGAATAAAAGTCCTGTCTGTATTTAATATTGATAACTCTAAAGAACTGCCTGTTTTAATTAAGCCAAGAAACTTAAAATAGCTTTATTTTTTAAACCAAAGATATCCTAGATCACTTGAACTTGAAAAACATTTGAGTTAGTTTCTGTATTTCTGAGAGTATACTTGATTTATATAAACACGTTTGTCTTTAAGCAACTTAAATAGAGCTCTTTACAAATTAATTTTGGCAATACCATCTGTAGGTAGAAAAAATATAACAAACATCTATCCTATCTATAACAAACATACAGATGCAAACCGGTATCTTATAGCTTTTGTTTTAAAATTTTAGCCATAAAATGGATACAATAATATACTAAACTCACTAGTGTGTCAAGAATAACTGGATCCAAATTGTGTTTCTGGCAGATAGAATAAGTTTATCTGCTCAGATGGCTCAAACTTCTTACTAGAGTTTGTGGAGAAGACTTAAAAATTTTTCACTTACCTGATTTCTAAATAGCCTTAAAGTAACAATTGCCTCCCCAAGGTTTGCATTCCAAAGAAATGGCCCTTAATGGTTCCTAGAAAATACTGGTTGGAACATTTACATCTCAAAGGCACAGAAAAAGAATGTAAGTTCCTCCAAGAAGAATCTTTGTTTCTTAAGTCCAGAATTTTGATAACACCTACAAGCCTTTTGAGATGAAAAGGGGAGGTTAAAAGGAGGAGTGGCCTTTTTCTGTTCTTGCAAAGACTCAATTTGTAAGACAAGGACATTTTTAATTCCTCAAAGAATTGGGTTGCACCCTGAATGGTACCAAGGGGTTGACCCACCCATCCAGTCTTCGATTTGCTTTTTTATATCTGGAGGATGATCTTCAACTAAGAAATCAAAAAAAGATTCCTGTGTTCTAGATTTAGAGCTGTTTGTGTTTGGCATTTTCCCCCCCCTTTGTATGAATTTCATTGTATCTTAAGGAAGAAGGCCTAAAAAGTTCTATCAGACTCTGAATATTTGCTTGTTATTTGGCCAACTTCTGGCCATAGGGTACTATAGAGTTACTTTTTTTAAAAAATCCTTGCAACTACCTTGCCAAATTCCAGCCAGCACAAAACATAAATATTCCTAGCAATATTTAATGCTCCGAAAGATTTTACCCTGCCAAGATCCATAACTTCTCCCAAAGATAACCAAAAGAAAAAAGGACCTTAGCAATTCCCTGATCAACACTTGGTAGGCCCCTAGACACAAATGGGGTACAACCCACATTTCTGTGCAGCCATCTTTTGGCACCCATCCTGACAGTTGAGCTGCCTACAGACACAAGAATGAACAACCTACAAGCCCCAGCAGGCAGAAAGCCACAGTCTCAGGAAACAAACTGAGAAAGTAATTGCCATCCCTGGGAGAGAAAGGATCAATAACCAGTGGGTTCCCTAAAACCAAATTCCCAAGAATCTGGGTTTGGAAAGGAAAGGACAATGTGCAGTTTCTCTTGACCAGACATTACAGTGGTCCAGAAGAGCTGACTTTGATAAGAATTCTCTCTCTTCACCAGCTTCTGCCAGTTACACCAGGATCCCATCTACAGGCTCCACTGAGTGGGGTTTAAAATCGAGTGTACCTCTCAAGATTTGGTAAGGTTTTCCATTAATTTTAGTTTCCCCTTGGCAGTTTGAGGGAATAACTGGTAGTAATTTATAGGAGAATCCCTCAGAGCTCATCAACCCTAGCCTCATGGAGGGGGGTAGAGGTCCGTCCTTTCAGAGTAAATATGGGGGCATTCAAATGTGATAAAATCTTCGAGGACAATTTTTTCCAGTGTCCCAGTTGATAGCACCAATTTGTGGGCCAGTGTGTTGATGATGGACCCCCTAGGATGGATGCAATAGGGGAGACCCAGCTGTTGTCTTAGGTTTCTGGCCTTGGAGCTGTTGCTGTTTTAAGGTCACTAACTTCCAGGACCATTGGCTTGGGTCTTGTGGTCTCTATAGGGTGGAAAGGCAATTACAGATAATGGAGGAGTAGACTGTGATTACTCAGGTAAAGGAAGATAGAGGGGAGTTCAAGGTGTCCCATCATCTTACAGTCTTGTTTTAGGTATCTCTTGTGTCTCAAACTTTATTAGCCTTTTGCACTGAATCAAACTATTTTGGAATTTTGAAACATCTTGGAGACTTCTACATACCAATTAAAATAGGTATCCTCTCCTGGTTGTTGATTTGGGAACCCTTACTTTTTTTTATTTAAGTGCACTTCTTGGCGGTAGATACAGCTTCCAAGACCTCAATTCTTTGAAACTTGATCTTATTTAAGTCTTGGGTTTCTCAGAGTAAATTAATTCCTAAGCGGGCTTGGGGATTTTGTGTTGCACAGAATTTTTCTTGAGGTTGCTAAGTGACCTAGTGTCAGTCTACCTTGTTCTGTGACCAACGTTTCCTTGCACTGGAGTCTTAGATTTAGGTGGCAAGTGCTCTTTTAGGTGCTCAACCCATGCCCACCAACTTCACATCTTTGGCTTCCAAGATTCCAATTAGCAATGGCTTTTAATAGTCCAACTTGTGCCCATTTAGATTTTATTGTCCCATTGGTTAGAACAGTTCAAATTTCTTATCTTACTTCCCCAAGTCTCCCAGCAATTTATGCAAAGGATGTACCTCAAGGCTTTAGGAGTTGCTCACTGCTGCCACCCTTGCAGACTCCCAATATAATGTGGTACCTTTCTGGGAACTATATTTTACATACATACATACATACACACACACACACATACATACATAGCTCGTTTAGATCAGAGAGCAGCACACAAGGCCTAGAGTGACTTACCCACGGCCCTTGGTTTTGATGAGAGGAACAGTGAACTCAAAGGATTCAGCAGGCTCCTTACATGTGTGTCTTACTGTTCCATAGGGCCGTTAGCAGTTTGCTTCAGATGCTCGTCCTTGTTGCCAAAACCAGTTAAAAATGATTTAGGTGACCCAAACAAACCTTACTTGACACTTTATGGAGCAGGCAATGTCCATTCCCAAGAGTCCAGAGAACTACAAGCTGGGCAGAAGGCAGGAAGCTTTTACTGATAAAAAATAAGCCAGAATTGGCTTGGTGATTGGCACACTGAACACACTGTTTCTGGCCCAGCAGAACATTTACAGGGACATGAAGGGTATTTTAGTTTGCTGGGGCACCTGGGTGGCTCAGTTAAGTGTCTTTTTTTTTTTTTAATTTTATTTATTTATTTGATAGAGAGAGGCACAGCAAGAGAGGGAACACAAGCAGGGGGAGTGGGAGAGGGAGAAGCAGGCTTCCCGCCAAGCAGGGAGCCCAAGGTGGGGCTCAATCCCAGGACCCTGAGATCATGACCCGAGCCGAAGGCAGACGCTTAACGACTGAGCCACCCAGGTGCCCCAGTGTCTGACTCTTGATTCCGGCTCAGGTCATGATCTCAGGTGGTAAGATCGAGCCCTGCATTGGGCTCTGCAGGAAGTCTGCTTGAGATTCCCTCTCCCCCTGCCCCCCAGCTCTTGCTCTCTCTAAAATAAATTTGTTTGCTGATACGGCACTCTGGGCAGGAGCTATTCCATCTTGGACCTAGAAATTTATTTCAACAAAACTATGCCCTGTTAGCCAAATTTAACCTCTGGCCCTCTTTTACACAGTCTAAGAGATAGGGATGTTTTTTACTTTTTTTTAAAATTTTATTATGCTAATCACCATACATTTTTTTAAGGCTGAAAGGTGGTGGAGGTGTGTGACAGACGATATTTAGCTCACAAAATGAAATATTTACGGTGTGGCCCTTTACAGAGAAAGTTTCCTGACTTTAAGCCATTTGCACCTCTGGTTCAAATAGGAATGATTTGCACCCCTATTGAAGCAGGTGTATAAACCCTCTAATAGACTTGGCTAATACAGTGATACTTGATTGTGGCTGCAGTGAGTTCTTTTTCCACTGCAAAGTGCAGATGGGAGGAGTAGATGAACAAGCCGTGGGGTGCCCAGTTTGAGAGGTGTCCACAATAAGCCTAAATAGCAATAAAAGACTAAATCTCAACATAAAAGCCTTAGGGTTTTTTTTTTTTCCCCTACACCATACCTAATCTAGTAGAGTGATATGCACAGGTGTGATGTCCTGCATGCTACGATTGCTCAACAAAGGGCTGATAAGTCATTGCATGATGTAGGAAAGCTTGATGCACTTTTTAATTTTTTATCACACCATGGGAGTCTCCCATAAAGTAATAAAATTAAAATAAAAACAGGATCTGGGAAAAAATTCATTTATTCCCAGCTTTTTTGCAATTATATGCAAGATTCATGCTAATTTAGGCATACTTTATAGATAAGCACACAATTTAAATGCAAATTTTAATTGTGAATTTGACTGTTTTGAAAGGCTTAATGATACAACCCCAAGTTCATGCCTTAGCTACCAAATTTCAGGCCAACTTTTGCTACAAACCTCATGGGAAAATATCAAGTATATATGCATTTTCTCTAAGAAACTTTAACAGACTTGATGTCAAAGAAAAGCTACCTTCTCCCTACCCATCTCCCATAGAAACCTTTCCAATCTTAAAAATATATTTTTATAGAAGTTCTCTATAGTCTCCAAAGAAGGACATCAATATAAAGTTTACCCACCTCATTCTCATGTGCCTTATTTTTCAAAAATACATCATCAGTTTCTGTATGTAGTATTACCAAGTAGTATACAGAAATTAAACCAAGTTTTTAAAAATGTGCCACAGCTCTTTGTAAAGATAAAATGCATTTTTCTTCTCCAGTAGACATTGGTTTACAGGTTTTCATTTAATTTGCTGGAATAAGAAGTGATTCAGTAGATCAATACATTTAATAAAAAGAAAGCCTTCTCCATTCATCCTCAATGTCTGACACTCAAAACTAGTAATAGAAGATTTCTTAATAAAGTTGTAAGGAATTAAGACCCTAGCATTTACCCTGTGTACCTGACTGGCTGGCAATGGTAGCTTCAGAGTTAATTCTAGTGTGATAAAGACATCATTCAGAAAAATCACACTATAAATGTCCTCTTTCAAGAATTTAGCAGAGATTTGGAGTGAATACTTGGTTCCTTTAGTTTCAGTGCTGCTCGAAGTTACATGCAAGCAAACTGGATACCTTTTTTTTTTTTTTTTTTTTTTTTACTGGAACCCATTAAGCAAATACCACACACACATTAGCACACACCTGGATGTCGGGTGTGCTTCAAAGAAGAATTTCCATACTCCAAGTTCATTTCCTTTGGTCCAAAGAGGATAGTTGAGAATACTTAAGAGATTTCTGCATCACTTACCTGCAGGGCCCGTCCTTTGGTCTCAATGGGGAGAGTAAATGCAGAAATGGCACATACAACACAGACCGATGAGAAAAGACACAGGGCCCCCAGGAATGATGCACTCATAAGAACCTGCAAGTCACAAGGAATGACTCAATTTATTGTGCCCCAGTCACTTCTAAATAGATTTTTATGTCAAAGGGGAAATCCTCTCTCCACCTACATGAATGGATGTCCTTTGCAGCCATTCTGCAAATAGTGCATTCCTGACATCTTAGGTCTATTATTTATTTGGGCCCAGCTTTTGTAGGCATTTTGTGTGACCCTGTGAGTTAGGACTGACATTAACACGTCCTGGCCAGGTCAGACCTCTCTGCACCCACTCTTCGGTATCTCCAGAGCAAACCAGTATCTGGGGAAGAGAAGACATCTGGTTTTCCACACTTTCACACCAGTCTAATTTGCTCAACTTCTAATTCTCATTGTATGCAGGACTCCCTCTGCCTAACATCCACTTGTTCCCCCTTCAGTTCTGACAGGATGGATTAGGAGGAAGTTCTGTTTGGGGTTTTGGGGGGTTTTTTTGGAGATGCAATCTAATGATCTCTGAAAAGATAATCCATTTTATCTATGTTCATGATGCTTCACGTGTGACAATACTTTCTGTTTGGTGTCCATTTTTTTCCACATTCAGAGTGGATTTCTGCCAGTTGGCCAAGACCGTGCTCTGTTACTGGCAAGTTCAGACACTCCCATCTCCAACATCTGTTAACCCAGGGCCGCCTCCAGTTAGCAATAAGCCAAGCACTTGGTAGTTGTCAACTCATCTCACAAGGATGGTTAAATGAAGTGACTAAGGAACAGCAAGGCTCTCTACAATCACAAAATACTACAATTTGCCCCCCCCCCCCTTTTTTCTTTTGCTTCCCTACAGAGACACCAGTCTGGGCTTCATAGCAGGACTCCAGCAATCCAGTAGATGTTACTGGATATTCTTCCAATAAGTTCCTTTCTGCCTAAGTTAACCAAAGTCAATTTCTAGTGTTTGTAAAGAACTATAGTGCCTGATTATAAAAATCATCTGAGAATTTTGTTACAACGTATATTCCCAGGCCCCTCTTTGATTGACTGTATCAAAAAGATCAATCTGTTAATCCTCTACTTCTAAAAATCAGCCCAGACCAGGGACAAAGAGTGACATTACACAGTGAAGAAAGGTTTAGCCCCCACCAAGACAACAATTCTAAAGGTTTACCACAAAGCTTCAAAATACATTCAGTAAAAACTGAAAGAAGGTCTAGATAAATCCACATATAGTTGGAGACTTCAGTACCCCTCAATAATTAATAGAACTACTAGTCAGAAAACTGAGGACACAGAAAAACTTTATATGCCATCAACAGGGTCTAATTGACACTTACAGAACACCTTACCCAACAACAGCAGAATACACATTCCTTTCTACTGCCCATGGAACATTCACCAAGATAGACCATGTTCTGGGGGCCTAAAATGAACCTTAAAAGATTTAAAATCCTAGGGTTGCCTGGCTACCTCAGTCAGTAGAGCATGCAACTCTTGATCTCAGGTTTCTAGGTTCAAGCCCCACTTTGAGTATAGAGATTAAATCTTTAAAAATATATATATTTAAAATCCTAGAACGTGTTCTGACTAAAAGAGTATCAAACTAGAAATAACAGATAACAGCAACATCTCCATGTACTTCTACATCCAGGGGTCAAAATCTCATGAAAAATGAAAATACAGAATATTAAATGTGTGGGAAACAGCTGATAGGGACAAAAATAAAATACATAGGAATAAACAAGAAATGTATAAGATGTATATGAAGAAAATTATAAAAATATATAAAATTGACTAAGTCTATTTAGTTCTTAGAAAAATGTACTGTGAAAGTATACTTCTCAAAATAATCTAATTCTAATGGATTCTCAATCAAAATCTCAGTAGGGTTTTTTGAGTTGATTTTGGGGGGGAAATTGATTCTAAGGTTAATTTGGAAGAATGAACATATAAGAAAACTCAGGGAATTTCTGGAAACGTGTGCAGGTGAGAGAATCTGAGGGAAGTTATTAGCCTAAGTGGCAATAAAGTTCTAATCATTAGCAGTGTGATGCTGGTGTCAAAATAGATCAGTAAAACAATGCATCACAAAATAGGTGTAAGTATGGAAATTGGGCTTATTGTAATAGCGGCATGGTAAATCGATTGAGAGGAGCCAAACAAAAGGATGATTAATGGCCTGGGGACAACCTGCTAGGCATTGTTTTGTTGCTTTTAAAGCTGAATTCTTACCTCAGGCCTTAAGCATAAACAAATTGTGAAAAGATCAAAGAATTTAATGTTTTCCAGAAGCCTTTGAACTTGCAGTGTCTTATTTTTAGAAATAATGGATGCACGAATGATGCAGGCCAGTAAGCATGACACAAAACACTAACTGAAGATGGTAAATTGAGGACATAATTTTAAATTTTGGATGCCAAAAAATTTGATACTAAAATCAAAAGACAAACCACAAACATTGAAAAAATATCTAGTATAATAATGTCTAATGGCCTGTAAGAGTTGCTAATCACATCAATAAGCAATTTGCCAAAAAATAAAAATGTATAATAAACATATTAAAGATGTTCAGCTTTACTAATAATGAACAAAGTACAAATTAAGATATAATTTATTGTCTACCATACTGAAAAAGATTTAAAAAAAAAAAGGTTACCATCCTTTTTGATGAGGAAGGAAAGAACAGAGATGCTTAAGAATATGGGCGCCTGGGAGTGCAGTCAAAGTGCCCGACCCTAAGGTTTCAGCTTAGGTCCACCATCTCAGGGTCGTGGGATTGAGACCCACATGGGGTTCTGCGCCACACGTCAGGCTCACTCGGCATGGAGTCTGCTTGGGTTTCTCCACCTCTCCCTCTGCGCCTCCCCTCATGCTCACTCACTCCCCCTCTAAAAATGAATAAATCTTAAAAAAAAAAAAAGTGTTAATATATCAAGGAGTGCATATTTTTTTTTAGAGAAGATAACTTGACAAGATCCATCATAATTTAAGATACATACACATTTGACTTAAAAATTATCCAACAGACTTTTTCTACAAAATCATGCTTTTTCACTCAGACATATTCCATAGTCATTCCCACATCTCTCTGCCCTATTACAGGGGGGAAGGGGGTGAGGAGGGGCTCCCTAACCACACTAGCTAGCAGACCACCCCCATCACTATCTCCTTTCTGTTTTCTATGTTTACATAGCATTAATTATACTAACATATTAATAAACCATTTGTCCCTTGTCCCTCATCCATTCTCCACTAGAATGTAACTTCAAAAAATGTGGGACCTTGATTTGTACAGTATAACATGAAAGAGTTCGGTGCTATTGGATGGCAAATATAGTTGCCCGTGTACAAAGGTGTAGTGTGCATGATGGTCAGTGTCCCATTGTTTGTAAAAGCAGAAAGAACACAGAAATGATTAATTCATCCACCAAATAACAGCTAATTATGGCACATCCATGCAATGGAAATCCATGCACTTACTTGAAAGAATGAGGTTAATCTACATTTACTAACTTAAAAAGATTATTAATATGAAGACAGTTGCAACATGTAGATACGTGTGGAGAGATGGACAGTTTGTGTGTGTTTATATACAGGCCTAGCTACATGTATACTCAGATAGACCTAAATAGTGTAAAGAAGAGTCAGACTCCATCTGATGTCTGCTGCCAGCCCTTAAGCCTCACCCTTCCCGCCTCTTCTTCTGCCCCAACCTCTGAACTGGTAAGACAGCCTGGGGGCCAACAAAAGATCCAAACCACACAAGCCACTGCCCTGGTGTGGGAACCCTCACCCCAGCCACAATAAAAACTCCAGCCAGTCTCCTTGCCTTGCCCTCTCAAGGTCAATTAGGAGCTGCTTGAGAGGGCTGTCCTGCTCTCCCAGAGACCTCAACTATGTAATTAAAAAAAAAAAAAAAAAAAACCTTTTCATACCCTGTTGATGTGTGTATACATCATCAGTCCTGACTTAACGATGAAAATATGGGGGGCATTCCATCTTTCTCCACAGGTGACTATAACATGGATACAGATAGATGTAGATAGATAATGTACATATTCATGGAAGTATGTGTACCTACATATATACATGCATCTATAGAATACACACAAATATTACTGGTACATACACACCCAGAAAGACAAATACATGCATAGAAAACAATCTGGAAGAATATGCCCCAAGCTATTAACACATACAGTGGTTAGTTCTGGTGATAGAGAATTTTCACTTTCTCAGTTACACATTTCTATATTTGGAATTATATAACAAGCATATTTTGATACTTGGAAAAATATCTAGGGGCATCTGGGTGGCTCAGTCAGTTAATCATCTCCCTTTGGCTCAAGTCATGATCCCAGAGTCCTGGGATCAAGTCCCAAAGCAGGCTCCCCACTCAGCGGGGAGTCTTCTTCTCCCTCTTCCTTTGCCCCTCCCCCTGCTTGTGCTCTCTTTCTCTCTCTCAAATAAGATCTTTAAAAATACATATATCTAAAAATAAGCCTTGTTAATAAAAAGGAAAAACCCCAAACTATACTTCCAACTCAAGAAGTACCTGAGAAACTAGTGTAAAAAAATTAATAAAAAGCCTAAATAAATTGCAAATCAGAAACAAATTGACTTGATAAATTATGAATTATAGTAGAAATATATAAATGTATGGAATTAAGAATGTAAAAGAGGAAATAATCACTAACACAGGAGAAATAGAAAAAAAAACAAAGAGAATAGTCCCCAGAGTTCTTTGTTAACAAATTTGCATAAATATTCAATAAAAATGTTTCCTGACATTTACTCAAGAGAAGATAAAAAAAAAACCAGGAGAACCAAAACACCAGAAATACACAGTGGCCAAAAAGTGCATCCTCAAAAGTGCCAGGATTCACTTCCACAGATGAGTTCTTTTGAATCTCCAAGGAAGGATCCAGGGAAAGAAAAGCTTCCAGTTTCTTTTTTATGAAACCAGGATGACAGTGACTGTGAAACCTAACAAAAATAAAATACAAAAATCCAACTGCCCTCTCACATGTGAGTGTTGATTCAAAAATTATAAATAAAATACTGGTAGATAAAACCTAGTGGTTCACTAACAAAGTAAAACACTGGCTAATGGGACCCTCACTGCTGTTACCGGCACCGTGGCTGGGAGGCTTCCCCTGCCCACTCCTGCTCCCTCTCTCATTTACCCTAATCTCTTGCATGTGCAGTTGTTAGCATCTGCTTTTCCAAGGACTCAAACTGACTCAAGCTCTTTCAATAAAGTAGTTGGATACAAAATCAAGATAAAAGATAAATTCAAGGGTGCCTAGCTGGCTCAAAGGAGTATGTGACTCTTGATCTAGGGGTCAGGAGTTCAAGCCCCACATTGGGTGTAGAGATTACTTAAACAAACAAAAATTTTCATTTTCTCTCCAGGAAAAAAAAAAAGCATTCACAAAATGTTTCGATGCCCACTACATGCCAGGCCCTGGAGGAGGAGAAATACAAAAATGAGCAAAACATGCCCATATCCTTGTTCTCACAGGGCTTCAAGCACTGGAAGAGATCGATTTTAAATAGCCTGGGGGCGCCTGGGTGGCTCAGTCAGTTAAGCGTCTGCCTTCAGCTCAGGTCATGATCCCAGGGTCCTGGGATCGAGTTCTGCATCAGGCTCCCTGCTCAGTGGGGAGTCTGCTTCTCCCTCTCCCTACTTGTGCTATCTCTGTCAAATAAATAAATAAAATCTTAAAAAAAAAAAAAAAAAAGATTTTAAATAGCCTGGCAAACAAATCAGCAATTACAATCTGATAATCAACATGAAGGAAAATTTCAAGGTGGCACAAGAGCTCACAGCAGGGAGACCAGACTTAGTTTAAGGCCTCAGGAGGACTTCCCTGAGCAGAGAATTAATCATAGCCAACTGGAGATGGAGACAGGGTGGAAGGGGAGAGGGTTTCCAGTCCAAAGGAATAGCAAGTGAGAGAATCCCAGAAGGAGGTAACTGGGGTAATCAACTACAAGAACCAAACTGTTCATAGCTAAGTAAACAGGTAAGAGCACAAGGTGGGAGCCTCATTGGTGGAGCCCTATAAACCAAGTTGAGGATTTGGGTCTTCACCTACAAAGAAGGGCAATGGCAAGACAACAAAAGGATTATAAGCACAAGAACAACATAAATCTGCATGGATACAGGGAGAAGAAGTTGAAGGAGAATAAGAGCTTGCAGAAGGAAAGTCCTCAGGATGTTCTCTTGGCAGCCCAGTGAGAGGCTAGGGTGATTTGAACCAGAGTGGTGCCAGTGGTGAGAAAGGAGGAGAGGTGAATGATGCAGGACCTACACTAGGAAGTTAAATCTGTGTCGTTGGGGATTGAATAGGATCGGGAGGGAGAAGAGAGTGGAGAAGGACAATCCCAGGTAAGATAGTGATGCCATTCACTGATGGGGACTGGAAGAGGAATGAGTTTGGGGAAAGATATCCTGAGTATGACATTGAACATGCTTAATTTAAGATGATTTTGAGACATTCAAGTGGAAATGCCAAGGAGGCAACTAGATACATGAATCTGGAGCTAAGTAAGGCCTAGTTCAGAGATACTAAGTTGGGAGCCGTGAGCGTATGATTGGTAATTAAAATCATAAAAAACGGGCAAAATCACCTACATGGAGACTAACATATAAAAAAATCAGGGTCTAAAATTGAGCACTAAGAATCCCCAACAATGGAAAAAATAGAAGAGGAAGATAAACCACAAGGAGATGGGGAAGGAACAGCCAGAGATGCAGGAGGAAACCCACAAGGATGCCAGGTGTTGGATGCCCCAAGAAGGTGACAGAGAGTGAGGACATGACCATCAGTCCTTACAGTAAGGGAGAGGTCGACATGGGAGATTAAAACAAGGTTTAGATGTAGAGGCATCAAGGTCATCAGAGATGCTATCAGGAATCATTTTGGTGGAGTAGGGATGGCTGCAGCTGAGTTTGGGGGTGGGGGGAGTATGTGAGGACAGTGAGAAGAAGGAACCCGGTTAAGTAGTTGGGCTGGGAAGAAGAGGAAGGAAAGTCAATGGGGGTGAGTTTACCACTTGTAAGCTATGGAATCTTAAACACATTAAAATGTTGACTGGAAGGGTTGGATTGAAATCACAAGACAGATGTGATTATAAACCTGAAAAACTCAAAAGGCTCAGATGAAAAACCATTAGGATTGAGTTCGACACTCACTAGCCTTTCCAAATAAAACTCACTCAAACTGTGAGACTAGAATTTATAATGAAAGAAAACAATCTATTCACAACAATGAAAAGCCTTAAAATGCCTAAGAATAAACTTAACAAGATATTCAGGATCTCTTAGAAGAAAACAGTAAAATGTCAGCAAGGAGCATAGAACAAACATTGAAAAATTGGAGACAAACTCTGCTCTTAGGAAGAAAGTCTCTTTTTCCTAAATTAAGATACATTTAATGAATTATTAAAATCTTAATAGGATTTGGGCAGAGAGGGGAGGCTCTGATGCTTATCTGAGAAAGAACAATGAGGTCAGGCTTAGGCAGCCAGTTTTGAAAATGTACTATAAATATCATACAACTAAGGAGAAGAATATGACAATGACGAAACCAGACAGATCAATGGACTAAAATAGCGAGGCTAGAAATAGACCAATTGTGGAAATGTAAGCAGACAGACATTTCTAACCCAGGAGTAAAAAATGGGTTATTAAATTAAGTGTGTAGGGACCACTGGCCCACCAATTACGAAATCATATTGTGCCTTCTACTGTAGTATCCCACTGGCCTGGAAGAGGACAGGTCAGGAGTTTCTGGGTCAGAATCTGGGATGCATTCACTTCATGAAGGCTGATTAAGTTGTACACTTAGGATTTGTATGCTTTTATGTGTTATACTTCAATAAAATGCTTATATATCCTCTCCCCCAAAAAAGAGAAGGCCACAAAGGACTGGAAGAGAGAAGTATATTTTCATAATCCTAATCACAGACCACAGAAGTTGTAAAGAAAACATCAATAAACATGAGGGTCTATGAACTTACATTTTCTGTACAAAGCAAGGAGAACAGAAACAAGAATGAAAGACAAATGGAGGGCGCCTGGGTGGCTCAGTTGGTTAAGCGACTGCCTTCGGCTCAGGTCATGATCCTGGAGTCCCGGGATCGAGTCCCGCATCGGGCTCCCTGCTCAGCAGGGAGTCTGCTTCTCCCTCTGACCCTCCTCCCTCTCATGCTCTCTGTCTCTCATTCTCTCTGTCTCAAATAA